>NW_027009974.1:0-36933 GCF_036934945.1 Oncorhynchus masou masou
TATAATTTCCTATACTATACTGTCCTGTACAAACCTGTACTAAAATGTACCATACTGTCCTGTACTATACTGTCCTGTACTATACTGTCCTGTACTAACCTGTACTAAAATGTACTGTACTGTCCTTTACTACTATGTACTATACTGTCCTGTACTAAAATGTATTGTACTGTCCTGTACTAAAATGTACTATAATTTCCTGTACTATACTGTCCTGTACTATACTGTTCTGTACTATACTGTCCTGTACTATACTGTCCTGTACTAACCTGTACTAAAATGTACTGTACTGTCCTTTACTAAAATGTACCGTACTGTCCTTTACTAAAATGTACTATACAGTCCTGTACTAAAATGTACTGTACTGTCCTGTACTAAAATGTACTATAATTTCCTGTACTATACTGTCCTGTGCTAAAATGTACTGTACTGTCCTGTACTAAAATGTACTATAATTTCCTATACTATACTGTCCTGTACTAACCTGTACTAAAATGTACCATACTGTCCTGTACTAAATTGTACTGTACTGTCCTTTACTAAAATGTACTATACTGTCCTGTACTAAAATGTACTATACTGTCCTGTATTAAAATGTACTATACTATCCTGTACTAAAATGTACTATACTGTCCTGTACTATACTGTCCTGTACTAACTTGTACTAAAATGTACTTTTCTGTCCTATACTATACTGTAGTGTACTGTTCTGTCCTATACAATACTGTACTGCCCTGTACTAACCTGTTCTGCCCTGTACTAACCTGTACTGTACTGTATTGTACTAATGTGTACTGTCCTATACTTTACTGTACTGTTCTCTCCTCTACTAACCTAAACTAACATGTCCTTTACTAACCTCTACTAACCTAAACTAACATGTCCTGTACTAACCTCTACTAACCTAAACTAACATGTCCTATACTAACCTCTACTAACCTAAACTAACCTGTACTGTCCTGTCCTGTTCTAACCTCTACTAACCTAAACTAACCTGTCCTGTCCTGTACTAACCTCTACTAACCTAAACTAACCTGTCCTGTCCTGTCCTGTACTAACCTCTACTAACCTAAACTAACCTGTCCTGTCCTGTCCTGTACTAACCTCTACTAACCTAAACTGACCAGGTCCTGTCCTGTCCTGTACTAACCTCTACTAACCTAAACTAACCTGTCCTGTACTGCCCATTTCAATTCTGTTCAATTATGTCCTGTCCTGTGCTGTACTATACTGTGCTGTCCTGTCCTATCCTGTACTATTCTGTCCTGTCCTGTCCTATACTGTCCTATACTGTACTATTCTGTCATGTACTGGCCTGTCCTGTCCTGTGCTGTACTATACTGTGCTGTCCTGTCCTATCCTGTACTATTCTGTCATGTCCTGTCCTATACTGTCCTATACTGTCCTGTACTGTCCAATTCTGTACTGTCCTGTACTGTCCAATTCTGTTCTTTCCTGTTCTGTACTGTCCTGTCCTGTACATTACTGTCCTGTACTGTCCAATTCTGTTCTGTTCTGTACTGTCCAATTCTGTACTGTCCTGTACTGTCCAATTCTGTACTGTTCTGTACTGGTCCATTCTGTACTGTTCTGTACTGTCAAATGATGTACTGTCCTGTACTGTCCAATTATGTACTGTACTGTCCTGTATTGTACTGTCCTTCCCAATTCTGTACTGTACTGCCCAATTCTGTCCTGTTCTGTGCAGGACAGTACAGGACAGCACAGTACAGTACAGAATTGGCTAGTAAAGGACAGGAATGGAGTACAGGACCGCACAGGACAGTACAGGACAATTGGAACACAGGACGGTACAGTAGAGGACTGGATAGTATGAAATGTACTGTCCTGTGCTCTCCTGTCCTGTGCTGTACTAAACCATACTAAACTATACTATCCTATGCTGTGCTGTACTATACTGTCCTGTTCTGTCCAATTCTGTACTGTCCTCTCTTGTACTGCCCTGCATTTTCTAGTTCTGTACTGTGTTGTGTACAATTCTGTTATGTACTGTCATGACTGTCCAATCCTTCTAATTCTGTACTGTACTGTCCTGTCGAATTCAGTACTGCCATTTACTGTCCAATACTTTCCTGTACTGGACAATTCTGTTCTGTCCTGTACTGTCCAGTCTGGTACTGTCCTATACTGTACAATTCTGTCCTGTGCTGTACTGTCCAGTACTATATAGTACATTATACGACAGTATATATGCAGTATAATACAGTTTGTTAGTATATACAGTAGACATCCAAACTATGAAATAACACATATGGAATCATGCAGTGACCCAATTTTTTTTTAAACAAATCAATATATATGTTATATTTTAGATTCCTCAAAGCAGCCACCGCTAGCCGAGTAGAATACCTGTTTAGTCCAGGTGATCGATAGCGGAGTAGAACAACTGTTTAGTCGAGGTGCTCGCAAGCGTAGTAGAATACCTGTTTACATTACATTACATTTAAGTCATTTAGCAGACGCTCTTATCCAGAGCGACTTACAAATTGGTGAATTCACCTTCTGACATCCAGTGGAACAGCCACTTTACAATAGTGCATCTAAATCATTAAGGGGGAGTGAGAAGGATTACTTATCTTATCCTAGGTATTCCTTGAAGAGGTGGGGTTTCAGGTGTCTCCGGAAGGTGGTGATTGACTCCGCTGTCCTGGCGTCGTGAGGGAGTTTGTTCCACCATTGGGGGGCCAGAGCAGCGAACAGTTTTGACTGGGCTGAGCAGGAACTGTACTTCCTCAATGGTAGGGAGGCGAGCAGGCCAGAGGTGGATGAACGCAGTGCCCTTGCTTAGGTGTAGGGCCTGATCAGAGCCTGGAGGTACTGCGGTGCCGTTCCCCTCACAGCTCCGTAGGCAAGCACCATGGTCTTGTAGCGGATGCGAGCTTCAACTGGAAGCCAGTGGAGAGAGCGGAGGAGCGGGGTGACGTGAGAGAACTTGGGAAGGTTGAACACCAGACGGGCTGCGGCGTTCTGGATGAGTTGTAGGGGTTTAATGGCACAGGCAGGAGCCCAGCCAACAGCGAGTTGCAGTAATCCAGACGGGAGATGACAAGTGCCTGGATTAGGACCTGCGCCGCTTCCTGTGTGAGGCAGGGTCGTACTCTGCGGATGTTGTAGAGCATGAACCTACAGGAACGGGCCACCGCCATGATGTTGGTTGAGAACGACAGGGTGTTGTCCAGGATCACGCCAAGGTTCTTAGCGCTCTGGGAGGGACGACACAGCGGAGTTGTCAACCGTGATGGCGAGGTCATGGAACGGGCAGTCCTTCCCCGGAGGAAGAGCAGCTCCGTCTTGCCGAGGTTCAGCTTGAGGTGGTGATCCGTCATCCACACTGATATGTCTGCCAGACATGCAGAATGCGATTCGCCACCTGGTCATCAGAAGGGGGAAAGGGAAGATTAATTGTGTGTCGTCTGCATAGCAATGATAGGAGAGACCATGTGAGGTTATGACAGAGCCAAGTGACTTGGTGTATAGCGAGAATAGGAGAGGGCCTAGAACAGAGCCCTGGGGGACACCAGTGGTGAGAGCGCGTGGCGAGGAGACAGATTCTCGCCACGCCACCTGGTAGGAGCGACCTGTCAGGTAGGACGCAATCCAGCGTGGGCCGCGCCCGGAGATGCCCAACTCGGAGAGGGTGGAGAGGAGGATCTGATGGTTCACAGTATCGAAGGCAGCCGATAGGTCTAGAAGGATGAGAGCAGAGGAGAGAGAGTTAGCTTTAGCAGTGCGGAGCGCCTCCGTGATACAGAGAAGAGCAGTCTCAGTTGAATGACTAGTCTTGAAACCTGACTGATTTGGATCAAGAAGGTCATTCTGAGAGAGATAGTGGGAGAGCTGGCCAAGGACGGCACGTTCAAGAGTTTTGGAGAGAAAAGAAAGAAGGGATACTGGTCTGTAGTTGTTGACATCGGAGGGATCGAGTGTAGGTTTTTTCAGAAGGGTGCAACTCTCGCTCTCTTGAAGACGGAAGGGACGTAGCCAGCGGTCAGGGATGAGTTGATGAGCGAGGTGAGGTAAGGGGAGAAGGTCCCCGGAGATGGTCTGGAGAAGAGGAGGGGATAGGGTCGGCGGGCAGGTTGTTGGGCGGCCCGGCCGTCACAAGAAAGCGAGATTTCATCTGGAGAGAGGGGAGAAGAGGTCAGAGCACAGGGTAGGGCAGTGTGAGCAGAACCAGCGGTGTCGTTTGACTTAGCAACGAGGATCGGATGTCGTCGACCTTCTTTTCAAAATGGTTGACGAAGTCATCTGCAGAGAGGGAGGAGGGGGGAGGGGGAGGAGGATTCAGGAGGGAGGAGAAGGTGGCAAAGAGCTTCCTAGGGTTAGAGGCAGATGCTTGGAATTTAGAGTGGTAGAAAGTGGCTTTAGCAGCAGAGACAGAGGAGGAAAATGTAGAGAGGAGGGAGTGAAAGGATGCCAGGTCCGCAGGGAGGCGGTTTTCCTCCATTTCCGCTCGGCTGCCCGGAGCTCTGTTCTGTGAGCTCGCAATGAGTCATCGAGCCACGGAGCGGGAGGGGAGGACCGAGCCGGCCTGGAGGATAGGGGACATAGAGAGTCAAAGGATGCAGAAAGGGAAGAGAGGAGGGTTGAGGAGGCAGACTCAGGAGAAAGGTTGGAGAAGGTATTAGCAGAGGGAAGAGATGATAGGATGGAAGAGGAGAGAGTAGCGGGAGAGAGAGAGCGAAGGTTGGGACGCGATACCATCGAGTAGGGGCAGTGTGGGAAGTGTTGGATGAGAGCGAGAGGGAAAAGGATACAAGGTAGTGGTCGGAGACTTGGAGGAGTTGCAATGAGGTTAGTGGAAGAACAGCATCTAGTAAAGATGAGGTCGGCGTATTGCCTGCCTTGTGAGTAGGGGGAAGGTGAGAGGGTGAGGTCAAAAGAGGAGAGGAGTGGAAAGAAGGAGGCAGAGAGGAATGAGTCAAAGGTAGACGTGGGGAGGTTAAGTCGCCCAGGACTGTGAGAGGTGAGCCGTCCTCCAGGAAAGGAGCTTATCAAGGCATCAAGCTCATTGATGAACTCTCCGAGGGAACCTGGAGGGCGATAAATGATAAGGATGTTAAGCTTGAAAGGGCTGGTAACTGTGACAGCATGGAATTCAAAGGAGCGATAGATAGATGGGTAAGGGGGAGAGAGAGAATGACCACTTGGGAGAGATGAGGATCCCGGTGCCACCACCCGCTGACCAGAAGCTCTCGGGGTGTGCGAGAACACGTGGGCGGACGAAGAGAGAGCAGTAGGAGTAGCAGTGTTATCTGTGGTGATCCATGTTTCCGTCAGTGCCAGGAAGTCGAGGACTGGAGGGAGGCATAGGCTGAGATGAACTCTGCCTTGTTGGCCGCAGATCGGCAGTTCCAGAGGCTACCGGAGACCAGGAACTCCACGTGGGTCGTGCGCGCTGGGACCACCAGATTAGGGTGGCCGCGGCCACGCGGTGTGGAGCGTTTGTATGGTCTGTGCAGAGGAGAGAACAGGGATAGATAGACACATAGTTGACAGGGTACAGAAGAGGCTACGCTAATGCAAAGGAGATTGGAATGACAAGTGGACTACACGTCTCGAATGTTCAGAAAGTTAAGCTTACGTAGCAAGAATCTTATAGACTAAAATGAATGAAATGGTACAGTACTGCTGGAGTAGGCTAGCTGGTAGTGGCTGCGATGTAGCTAACCTAGAAAATCGCTCTAGGCTAAACAATTGACTTAGATACAAAGACGGCTATGTAGCTAGCTAGCTACGATCAAACAAAACAAACCGTTGTACTGTAATAGTTACTACAGTGCTGCTATTCGGGGGCTAGCTGGCTAGCTACGTTAAGAGAACGACAATAGCTGGCCAGCTAACCTAGAAAATCGCTCTAGGCTACACAATTGTCTTAGATACAAAGACGGCTATGTAGCTAGCTAGCTACGATCAAACAAAACAAACCGTTGTACTGTAATAGTTACTACAGTGCTGCTATTCGGGGGCTAGCTGGCTAGCTACGTTGAAAGACCGACAATAGCTGGCCAGCTAACCTAGAAAATCGCTCTAGACTACACAATTGTCTTAGATACAAAGACGGCTATGTAGCTGGCTAGCTACGATCAAACAAATCAAACCGTTGTACTGTAATGAAGTGAAATGAAAGATGAGATACTACCTGTGGAGCGACGCGGAATGTTGACGGGTAGTTGGAGTTCAATTCGGTAGAGGTTGGCTAGCTGTTGGCTAGCTAGCTAGCAGCATTTCCTACGTTAAGGACGACAAATAGCTGGCTAGCTAACCTCGGTAAATTAAGATAATCACTCTAAGTCTACACACTCTAAACTGCACAATTATCTTGGATACAAAGACAGCGAAGACAACTATGTAGCTAGCTGACACTACGCTAATCGAGTCGTTCAGTTGAGTGTAATAGTTTCTACAGTGCTAGTGGACAGTGGATGTTAGCTGGCTGCTTAGCTAGCTGCTGGGCAGATACGTTAGGACAACGAAATACGATAATATGCAATTGTCGTTGATACAAAGACGGCTATGTAGCTAGCTAAGAAGAAATTGCTAAGATAAGACAAATCAAACCGTTGTACTATAACGAAATGTAATGAAATGTAATGAAAAGTTATACTACCTGCGGACCGAAGTGTTTAGGTGAGTTGCAGGCCAGCAGAGTACAACACCTGTTTAGGTGAGTTGCAGGCTAGCAGAGTACAACACCTGTTTAGGTGAGTTGCAGGCTAGCAGAGTAGAATACCTGTTTAGGTGAGGTGCTCGCTAGCGGAGTAGAATACCTGTTTAGGTGAGGTGCTTGCTAGCGGAGTAGAACACCTGTTTAGGTGAGGTGCTCGCTAGCGGAGTAGAATATCTGTTTAGTCGAGGTGCTCGCTCGCGGAGTAGAACACCTGTTTAGGTGAGTTGCAGGCTAGCGGAGTAGAATACCTGTTTAGTCGAGGTGCTCGCTAGCGGAGTAGAATACCTGTTTAGGTGAGGTGCTCGCTAGCGGAGTAGAACACCTGTTTAGGTGAGGTGCTCGCTAGCGGAGTAGAATATCTGTTTAGTCGAGGTGCTCGCTCGCGGAGTAGAACACCTGTTTAGGTGAGTTGCAGGCTAGCGGAGTAGAATACCTGTTTAGGTCAGTTGCAGGCTAGCAGAGTACAACACCTGTTTAGGTGAGTTGCAGGCTAGCGGAGTAGAATACCTGTTTAGGTCAGTTGCAGGCTAGCAGAGTACAACACCTGTTTAGGTGAGTTGCAGGCTAGCAGAGTACAACACCTGTTTAGGTGAGTTGCAGGCTAGCAGAGTACAACACCTGTTTAGGTGAGTTGCAGGCTAGCAGAGTACAACACCTGTTTAGGTGAGTTGCAGGCTAGCGGAGTAGAATACCTATTTAGGTGAGTTGCAGGCTAGCAGAGTACAACACCTGTTTAGGTGAGTTGCAGGCTAGCGCAGAAGAATATCTGTTTATGTGAGTTGCAGGCTAGCAGCGTAGAACACCTTTTTAGGTGAGTTGCAGGCGAGCAGAGTAGAACACATGTTTAGGTGAGGTGCTCGCTAGCGGAATAGAATACCTGTTTAGTCGAGGTGCTCGCTAGCGGAGTAGAACACCTGTTTAGGTGAGGTGCTCGCTAGCGGAGTAGAATACCTGTTTAGGTGAGTTGCAGGATAGCGGAGTGGAATACCTGTTTAGGTGAGTTGCAGGCTAGCAGAGTAGAATACCTGTTTAGGTGAGTTGCAGGCTAACAGAGTACAACACCTGTTTAGTCGAGGTGCTCGCTAGCGGAGTAGAATACCTGTTTAGGTGAGGTGCTCGCTCGCGGACTAGAATACCTGTTTAGGTGAGTTGCAGGCTAGCGGAGTAGAATACCTGTTTAGTCGAGGTGTTCGCTAGCGGAGTAGAATACCTGTTTAGGTGAGGTGCTCTCTAGCGGAGTAGAACACCTGTTTAGGTGAGGTGCTCGCTAGCGGAGTAGAATACCTGTTTAGTCGAGTTGCTCGCTCGCGAGTAGAACACCTGTTTAGGTGAGGTGCTCGCTAGCGGAGTAGAACACCTGTTTAGGTGAGGTGCTCGCTAGCGGAGTAGAATACCTGTTTAGGTGAGGTGCTCGCTAGCGGAGTAGAATACCTGTTTAGGTGAGTTGCAGGCTAGCAGAGTACAGCACCTGTTTAGGTGAGTTGCAGGCTAGCGGAGTAGAATACCTGTTTAGGGGAGTTGCAGGCTAGCGGAGTACAACACCTGTTTAGGTGAGTTGCAGGCTAGCGGAGTAGAATACCTGTTTAGGTGAGGTGCTCGCTTGCGGAGTAGAATACCTGTTTAGGTGAGGTGCTCGCTAGCGGAGTAGAATAAAGGTTTAGGTGAGTTGCAGGCTAGCAGAGTACAACACCTGTTTAGTCGAGGTGCTCGCTCGCGGAGTAGAACACCTGTTTAGGTGAGGTGCTCGCTAGCGGAGTAGAACACCTGTTTAGGTGAGTTGCAGGCTAGCGGAGTAGAATACTTGTTTAAGTGAGTTGCAGGCTAGCGGAGTAGAATACCTGTTTAAGTGAGTTGTAGGCTAGAGGAGTATAATACCTGTTTAGGTGAGTTGCAGGGTGTTGTCCAGGATCACGCCAAGGTTCTTAGCGCTCTGGGAGGACGACACAACGGAGTTGTAGGCTAGCAGAGTACAACACCTGTTTAGGTGAGTTGCAGGCTAGCGGAGTAGAATACCTATTTAGGTGAGTTGCAGGCTAGCAGAGTACAACACCTGTTTAGGTGAGTTGCAGGCTAGCGCAGAAGAATATCTGTTTATGTGAGTTGCAGGCTAGCAGCGTAGAACACCTTTTTAGGTGAGTTGCAGGCGAGCAGAGTAGAACACATGTTTAGGTGAGGTGCTCGCTAGCGGAATAGAATACCTGTTTAGTCGAGGTGCTCGCTAGCGGAGTAGAACACCTGTTTAGGTGAGGTGCTCGCTAGCGGAGTAGAATACCTGTTTAGGTGAGTTGCAGGATAGCGGAGTGGAATACCTGTTTAGGTGAGTTGCAGGCTAGCAGAGTAGAATACCTGTTTAGGTGAGTTGCAGGCTAACAGAGTACAACACCTGTTTAGTCGAGAGGTGCTCGCTAGCGGGAGTAGAATACCTGTTTAGGTGAGGTGCTCGCTCGCGGACTAGAATACCTGTTTAGGTGAGTTGCAGGCTAGCGGAGTAGAATACCTGTTTAGTCGAGGTGTTCGCTAGCGGAGTAGAATACCTGTTTAGGTGAGGTGCTCTCTAGCGGAGTAGAACACCTGTTTAGGTGAGGTGCTCGCTAGCGGAGTAGAATACCTGTTTAGTCGAGTTGCTCGCTCGCGGAGTAGAACACCTGTTTAGGTGAGGTGCTCGCTAGCGGAGTAGAACACCTGTTTAGGTGAGGTGCTCGCTAGCGGAGTAGAATACCTGTTTAGGTGAGGTGCTCGCTAGCGGAGTAGAATACCTGTTTAGGTGAGTTGCAGGCTAGCAGAGTACAGCACCTGTTTAGGTGAGTTGCAGGCTAGCGGAGTAGAATACCTGTTTAGGGGAGTTGCAGGCTAGCGGAGTACAACACCTGTTTAGGTGAGTTGCAGGCTAGCGGAGTAGAATACCTGTTTAGGTGAGGTGCTCGCTTGCGGAGTAGAATACCTGTTTAGGTGAGGTGCTCGCTAGCGGAGTAGAATAAAGGTTTAGGTGAGTTGCAGGCTAGCAGAGTACAACACCTGTTTAGTCGAGGTGCTCGCTCGCGGAGTAGAACACCTGTTTAGGTGAGGTGCTCGCTAGCGGAGTAGAACACCTGTTTAGGTGAGTTGCAGGCTAGCGGAGTAGAATACTTGTTTAAGTGAGTTGCAGGCTAGCGGAGTAGAATACCTGTTTAAGTGAGTTGTAGGCTAGAGGAGTATAATACCTGTTTAGGTGAGTTGCAGGCTAGCAGAGTAGAATACCTGTTTAGGTGAGTTGCAGGCTAACAGAGTACAACACCTGTTTAGGTGATTTGCAGGCTAGCAGAGTAGAATACCTTTTTAGGTGAGGTGTTCGCAAGCATAGTAGAATACCTGTTTACGTGAGGTGCTCGCTAGCGGAGTAGAATACCTGTTTAGGTGAGGTGCTCGCTCGCGGACTAGAATACCTGTTTAGGTGAGTTGCAGGCTAGCTGAGTAGAATACTTTTTAGTCGAGGTGCTCGCTAGCGGAGTAGAATACCTGTTTAGGTGAGGTGCTCGCTAGCGGAGTAGAACACCTGTTTAGGTGAGGTGCTCGCTAGCGGAGTAGAATACCTGTTTAGTCGAGGTGCTCGCTCGCGGAGTAGAACACCTGTTTAGGTGAGTTGCAGGCTAGCGGAGTAGAACACCTGTTTAGGTGAGTTGCAGGCTAGCGGAGTAGAATACCTGTTTAAGTGAGTTGCAGGCTAGCGGAGTAGAATACCTGTTTAAGTGAGTTGCAGGCTAGCGGAGTAGAAAACCTGTTTAGGTGAGTTGCAGGCTAGCAGAGTACAACACCTGTTTAGGTGAGTTGCAGGCTAGCAGAGTACAACACCTGTTTAGGTGAGTTGCAGGCTAGCGGAGTAGAATACCTGTTTAGGTGAGGTGCTCGCTAGCGGAGTAGAATACCTGTTTAGGTGAGGTGCTAGCTAGCGGAGTAGAACACCTGTTTAGGTGACGTGCTCGCTAGCGGAGTAGAATACCTGTTTTTATGAGTTGCAGGCTAGCAGAGTACAACACCTGTTGAGGTGAGTTGCAGGCTAGCGGAGTAGAATACCTGTTTAGGGGAGTTGCAGGCTAGCAGAGTACAACACCTGTTTAGGTGAGTTGCAGGCTAGCAGAGTACAACACCTGTTTAGGTGAGTTGCAGGCTAGCGGAGTACAACACCTGTTTAGGTGAGTTGCTCGCTAGCGGAGTAGAATACCTGTTTAGTCGAGGTGCTCGCTAGCGGAGTAGAATACCTGTTTAGTCGAGGTGCTCGCTAGCGGAGTAGAATGCCTGTTTAGGTGAGGTGCTCGCTAGCGGAGTAGAATACCTGTTTAGTCGAGGTGCTCGCTAGCAGAGTAGAATACCTGTTTAGGTGATGTGCTTGCTAGCGGAGAAGAATACCTGTTTAGTCGAGGTGCTCGCTAGCGGAGTAGAATGCCTGTTTAGGTGAGGTGCTCGCTAGCGGAGTAGAACAACTGTTTTGTCGAGGTGCTCGCTAGCGGAGTAGAACACCTGTTTAGGTGAGTTGCTCGCAAGCGGAGTAGAATACCTGTTTAGTCGAGGTGCTCGCTAGCGGAGTAGAATACCTGTTTAGGTGAGGTGGTGCTCCGCTCGGGTAGAATACCTGTTTAGGAGTAGAATACCTGTTTAGGTGAGTTGCAGGCTAGCGGAGTAGAATACCTGTTTAGGTGAGGTGCTCGCAAGCATAGTAGAATACCTGTTTAGGTGAGGTGCTCGCTAGCGGAGTAGAATACCTGTTTAGGTGAGGTGCTCGCTCGCGGAGTAGAATACCTGTTTAGGTGAGTTGCAGGCTAGCGGAGTAGAATACCTGTTTAGTCGAGGTGCTCGCTAGCGGAGTAGAATACCTGTTTAGGTGAGGTGCTCGCTCGCGGAGTAGAATTCCTGTTTAGGTGAGTTGCAGGCTAGCGGAGTAGAATACCTGTTTAGTCGAGGTGCTCGCTAGCGGAGTAGAACACCTGTTTAGGTGAGTTGCAGGCTAGCGGAGTAGAATACCTGTTTAGGTGAGGTGCTCGCAAGCATAGTAGAATACCTGTTTAGGTGAGGTGCTCGCTAGCGGAGTAGAATACCTGTTTAGGTGAGGTGCTCGCTCGCGGAGTAGAATACCTGTTTAGGTGAGTTGCAGGCTAGCGGAGTAGAATACCTGTTTAGTCGAGGTGCTCGCTAGCGGAGTAGAATACCTGTTTAGGTGAGGTGCTCGCTCGCGGAGTAGAATTCCTGTTTAGGTGAGTTGCAGGCTAGCGGAGTAGAATACCTGTTTAGTCGAGGTGCTCGCTAGCGGAGTAGAACACCTGTTTAGGTGAGTTGCAGGCTAGCGGAGTAGAATACCTGTTTAAATGAGTTGCAGGCTAGCAGAGTACAACACCTGTTTAGGTGAGTTGCAGGCTAGCGGAGTAGAATACCTGTTTAAATGAGTTGCAGGCTAGCAGAGTACAACACCTGTTTAGGTGAGTTGCAGGCTAGCGGAGTACAACACCTGTTTAGGTGAGTTGCAGGCTAGCGCAGTAGAATATCTGTTTAGTCGAGGTGCTCGCTAGCGGAGTAGAACACCTGTTTAGGTGAGTTGCAGGCTAGCGGAGTAGAATACCTGTTTAAATGAGTTGCAGGCTAGCAGAGTACAACACCTGTTTAGGTGAGTTGCAGGCTAGCGGAGTAGAATACCTGTTTAAATGAGTTGCAGGCTAGCAGAGTACAACACCTGTTTAGGTGAGTTGCAGGCTAGCGGAGTACAACACCTGTTTAGGTGAGTTGCTCGCTAGCGGAGTAGAATACCTGTTTAGTCGAGGTGCTCGCTGTTTAAATGAGTTGCAGGCGGAGTAGAATACCTGTTTAGGTGAGGTTGCTCGCTGCGGGTAGAATGTCGAGGTTGCAGGCTAGCGAATACCTGTTTAGGTGAGTAGCGGAGAATACCTGTTTAGTCGAGGTGCTCGCTAGCGGAGTAGAATGCCTGTTTAGGTGAGGTGCTCGCTAGCGTAGAGTAGAATACCTGTTTAGGTCGAGGTGCTCGCTAGCAGAGTAGAATACCTGTTTAGGTGATGTGCTTGCTAGCGGAGAAGAATACCTGTTTAGTCGAGGTGCTCGCTAGAATGCCTGTTTAGGTGAGTAGAATGCCTGTTTAGGTGAGGTGCTCGCTAGCGAGTAGAACACCTGTTTAACAACTGTTTTGTCGAGGTGCTCGCTAGCGGAGTAGAACACCTGTTTAGGTGAGTTGCTCGCAAGAATACCTGTTTAAAAATGAGTTGAGTAGAATACCTGTTTAGGTGAGGTGCTCGCTAGAATACATGTTTAAATGAGTAGAATACCTGTTTAGGTGGTGAGGTGCTCGCTAGCGGAGTAGAATACCTGTTTAGGTGAGGTGCTCGCATGAGTAGAATACCTGTTTAGGTGAGTTGCAGGCTAGCGGAGTAGAATACCTGTTTAGGTGAGGTGCTCAAAGTACAATACCTGTTTAGGTGAAGCATAGTAGAATACCTGTTTAGGTGAGGTGCTCGCTAGCGGAGTAGAATACCTGTGCTTTAGAAGGTGAGGTGCGGAGTAGACATGCCTGTTTAGGTGAGTTGCAGGCGGAGTAGAATACCTGTTTAGGTGAGTGCTCGCAAGCAGGAATACCTGTTTAGGTTATGTGCTCGCAGCGGTAGAATACCTGTTTAGTGAGGTGCTCGCTAGCGGAGTAGAATACCTGTTTAGGTGAGTTGCAGGCTAGCGGAGTAGAATACCTGTTTAGAGTTGCAGCTAGTAGAGTAGAATACCAGTGCTTGCAGGCTAGTGGAGTAGAATACCTGTTTAGGTGAGTTGCAGGCTAGCAGAGTACAATACCTGTTTAGGTGAGTTGCAGGCTAGCGGAGTTTAGGTGAGTTGCAGGCTACCTGTTTAGTCGAGGTGCTCGCAAGCGGAGTAGAACACCAGTTTAGGTGAGTTGCAGGCTAGCGGAGTAGAATACCTGTTTAAGGTGAGTTGCAGGCGGAGTAGAATACCTGTGGAGTAGAATACCTGTTGCAGGCTAGCGGAGTAGAATACCTGTGAGTTGCAGGCTAGCAGAGTACAACACCTGTTTAGGTGAGTTTGCAGTTGGCTAGCAGAGTAGAATACCTGTTTAGGTGAGGTGAATACCTGTTTAGGTCGCTATACCTGTTTAAATGAGTTGCAGGAGTAGAATACCTGTTTAGTCGAGGTGCTCGCTAGCGGGAGAATACCTGTTTAGGTGATGTGTTGCTAGGCTGAGTACAACACCTGTTTTGAGTTCGAGGTGAGTAGAATGCCTGTTTACCTGGTGGTGCTCGCTAAGCGGAGTAGAATACCTGTTTTGTCGAGGTGCTCGCTAGCGGAGTAGAACACCTGTTTAGGTGAGTGCTCGCAAAGCGGAGTAGAATACCTGTTTAGTCGAGGTGCTCGCAGAGTAGAATACCTGTTTAGGTGAGGTGCTTGCAAGCATAGTAGAATACCTGTTTAGGTGAGGTGCTCGCTCGCGGTGCTGTTTTGTGAGGTTCAGGCTAGCGGAGTAGAACACCTGTTTAGGTGAGGTGCTCGCAAGCATAGTAGAATACCAGTTTAGGTGAGGTGCTCGCTAGCGGAGTAGAATACCTGTTTAGGTGAGGTGCTCGCTCGCGGAGTAGAATACCTGTTTAGGTGAGTTGCAGGCCATCGGAGTAGAATACCTGTTTAAGTGCGTTGCAGGCTAGCGGAGTAGAATACCTGTTTAAGTGAGTTGCAGGCTAGTGGAGTACAATACCTGTTTAGGTGAGTTGAAGGCTAGCAGAGTACAACACCTGTTTAGGTGAGTTGCAGGCTAGTGGAGTAGAATACCTGTTTAGGTGAGGTGCTCGCTAGCGGAGTAGAATACCTGTTTAGTCGAGGTGCTCGCTAGCGGAGTAGAATGCCTGTTTAGGTGAGGTGCAGGCTAGCGGAGTGATACCTGTTTAAAATGAGGTTGCTCGCTAGCGAATACCAGTAGAATACCTGTTTAAATGCTAGCGGAGGAACACCTGTTTAGGTGAGTTGCAGGCTAGCGGAGTACAACACCTGAGTAGTTGCAACACCTGTTTAGTGAGGTGCTCGCAAGCATAGTAGAATACCTGTTTAGGTGAGTTGCAGCGAATACCTGTTTAAAGCGGAGTAGAATACCTGTTTAGGTGAGGTGCTGTTTAAATGAGTTGCAGGCTAGCAGAGTACTGTTTAACACACCTGTTTAGGTGAGTTGCTTGCAGGCCTAGTGCTCGCTAGCGGAGTAGAATACCTGTTTTGTGAGTGCAGGCCATTAATGCCTGAGTTGCAGGCTAGCGGAGTAGAATACCAGAGTACAACAATACCTGTTTAGGTGAGTTGAAGGCTAGCGGAGAAGTACAATACCTTAGTGAGAGAGCACCTGTTTAGGTGAGGTGCTAGCGCAGTAGAAGATATCTGTTTTGTCGAGGTGCTCGCTAGCGGAGTAGAACACCTGTTTAGGTGAGTTGCAGGCTAGCGGAGTAGAATACCTGTTTAATCGAGGTGCTCGCTAGTAGAATAGAACACCTGTTTAGGTGAGTTGCAGGCTAGCGGAGTAGAATACCCTGTTTAAATGAGTGCAGAGCATACAATACCAGTTTAGGTGAGGTGCAGGCTAGCGGAGTACAACACCTGTTTAGGTGAGTGCTCGCTAGCGGAGTAGAATACCTCGCTAGCGGTGCTTAGTCTGTTTAGGTGAGGTGCTCGCTAGCGGAGTAGAATGCCTGTTTAGGTGAGTTGCGCTAGCGGAGTAGAATACCTGTTTAGTCGAGGTGCTCGCTAGCAGAGTAGAATACCTGTTTAGGTGATGTGCTTGCTAGCGGGAGAAGAATACCTGTTTAGTCGAGGTGCTCGCTAGCGGAGTAGAATGCCTGTTTAGGTGAGTTGAGGTTACAACACCTGTTTAAGTAGAACAACTGTTTTGTTGCTCGCTAGGTGAACACCTGTTTAGGTGAGTTGCTCGCGAATACCTGTTTAGGTCGAGGTGCTCGCTAGGAGAGAATACCTGTTTAGGTGAGGTGCTCGCTGCGGAGTAGAATACCTGTTTAGGTGAGTTGCAGGCTAGCGGAGTAGAATACCTGTTTAGGTGAGGTGCTCGCAAGCATAGTAGAATGCCTGTTTAGGTGAGTTGCTCGCTAGCGGAGTAGAATACCTGTTTAGGTGAGTTGCTCGCTCGCGGAGTAGAATACCTGTTTAGGTGAGGTTGCAGGTAGAATACCTGTTTAGGTGAGGTGCTCGCTAGCGGAGTAGAATACCTGTTTAGGTGAGGTGCTGCAGGCTAGCTCGCTGTTTAAATGAGTTGAGTAGAATACCTGTTTAGGTGAGTTGCAGGCTAGCGGTAGAGTAGAATACCTGTTTAGGTGAGGTGCTCGCAAGCATATCTGTAGAGGTGCTCGCTACCAGTTTAGGTGAGGTGCTCGCTAGCGGAGTAGAATACCTGTTTAGGTGAGGTTGCAGGCTAGCAGAGTACAACACCGGAGTAGAATACCTGTTTAGGTGAGTTGCAGGCCATCGGAGTAGAATACCTGTTTAAGTAGCGTTGCAGGCTAGCGGAGTAGAATACCTGTTTAAGTGAGTTGCAGGCTAGTGAGTACAATACCTGTTTAGGTGAGTTGAAGGCTAGCAGAGTACAACACCTGTTTAGGTGAGTTGCAGGCTAGTGAGTAGAATACCTGTTTAGGTGAGTTGCAGGCTAGCGGAGTAGAAGGTAGTTGCAGGCCATAGTAGAATACCTGTTTAGGTGAGGTGCTGCTGTTTAGGTGAGGTGCTCGCGCTAGAACACCTGTTTAGGTAGCTGTTTAGGTGAGTTGCAGGCTAGCGGAGTAGAATACCTGTTTATGTGAGGTGTAGAACACCTGTTTGGTGAGTTGCAGGCTAGCAGGTGAATGCCTGTTTGGGTCAGTTGCAGGCTAGCGGAGTAGAATACCTGTTTAGTCGAGGTGCACCGCTAGCAGGAGTAGAGTACACCTGTTTAGGGAGTTGCAGGAATACCATGTTTAGTTCAGTTGCAGGTTGGAGTAGAATACCTGTTTAGGTGAGTTGCTAGCAGAGTACAACACCTGTTTAGGTGAGTTGCAGGCTAGTGGCGTAGAACACCTGTTTAGGTGAGAAGAATACCTGTTTAGTCGAGGTGCTCGCTAGCAGAGTAGAACACATGTTTAGGTGAGTTGCAGGCTAATAAGAGCACCTGTTTAGGTGAGTTTTTAGAATACCTGGTGAGTTGAAAACCAGGCTAGAAGCTGTTTAGGTGAGTTGCAGGCAACACCTGTTTAGGTGAGTTGCAGGCTAGCAGAGTAGAATACCTGTTTAGGTGAGGTGCAGGCAAGCATAGTAGAATACCTGTTTAGGTGAGGTGCTCGCTAGCGGAGTAGAATACCTGTTTAGGTGAGGTGCTCGCTAGCGGGAGTAGAATACCTGTTTAGGTGAGTTGCAGGCTAGCGGAGTAGAATACCTGTTTAGGTGAAAGGTGCTCGCAAGCATAGGAATACCAGTTTAGGTGAGTGCTCGCTAGCGGAGTAGAATACCTGTTTAGGTGAGTTGCAGGCTGTTTAGGTGAGTTGCAGGCCATCGGAGTACAAACCTGTTTACCTAGTTTACCTGGTGAGTTGCAGGCTAGCAGAGTACAACACCGGGAGTTAGAATACAACACCTGAGTTTACAACACATTTTTAGGTGAGTTGCAGGCTAGCAGAGTACAACACCTGTTTAGGTGAGTTGCAGGCTAGCTAGTGTGAGCTACAATACCTGTTTAGGTGAGTTGCAGGCTAGCAGAGTAGAATACCTGTTTATGTTAGGCTAGCAGAGTACAACACCTGTTTTAGGTGAGTTGCAGGCTAGCAGAGTACAACACCTGTTTAGGTGAGTTGCAGGCATGTTTAGCAGGAGTAGAATACCTGTTTTAGTTGCAGGGTGAGTACAACACCTGTTTAGTTGAGTTCGCAGAGTACAGCACCTGTTTAGGTGAGTTGCAGGCTAGAACACCTGTTTAGGTGAGTTGCAGCAGCTAGAACACCTGTTTAGGTGAGTTGCAGGTAGCAATAGAACACCTGTTTAGGTGAGTTGAGCAGCGTAGAATACCTGTTTAGGTGAGGTTGCAACGGAGTAGAATACCTGTTTAGGTGAGTTGCAGGCTAGCGGAGTAGAATACCTGTTTAGGTGAGTTGCAGGCTAGCAGAGTACAACACCTGTTTAGGTGAGTTGCAGGCTAGCGGAGTACCTGTTTAGGTGAGTTGTAGGCTAGCAGAGTAGAATACCTGTTTAAGTGAGTGCAGGCTAGATGAGTAGAATACCTGTTTAAGTGAGTTGCAGGCTAGCGGAGTAGAATACCTGTTTAGGTGAGTTGCAGGCGAGAGTAGTACAACACCTGTTTAGGTGAGCTTGCAGGCTAAGTAGAACCTGTTTTAGTACAACATCTGTTTAGATGAGTTGCTAGCAGAGTACAATACCCAGCGGAGTACAACACCTGTTTAGGTGAATGTACAACACCTGTTTAGGTGTTGCAGGCTTAGGCAGGTGAGGTGCTCTAGCGGAGTGTAGAATAGTTTAGCAGGCTCAGAGTAGCAGCTAGAGTAGAATACCTGTTTAGGTGAGTACAACACCTGTTTAGGTGAGTTGCAGGCTAGCAGAGTACAACACCTGTTTAGGTGAGTTGCAGGCTAGAAGTACAACACCTGTTTAGGTGAGTTGCAGGCCAGCAGAGTAGAACACCTGTTTTAGGTGAGGTGTAGCGGATAGGAATACCTGTTTAGGTGAGTTGCAGGCTAGAATAGCCTGTTTGTGAGTTGCAGGTGTAGAATACCTGTTTAGGTGAGTTGCAGGCTGTACAACACCTGTTTAGGTGAGTTGCAGGCTAGCAGAGTACAACACCTGTTTAGGTGAGTTGAGTAGAGTACAACACCTGTTTAGTCGAGGTGCTCGCTAGCGGAGTGAATACCTGTTTAGGTGAGTTGCAGGCTAGCGGAGTAGAATACCTGTTTAGGTGAGTTGCAGGCTAGCAGAGTAGAATACCTGTTTAGGTGAGTTGAGCTAGTTGAGTAGAATACCTGTTTAGGTGAGTTGCAGGGTAGCAGAGTACAACATCTGTTTAGGTGAGTTGCAGGCTAGAATACCTGTTTATGTGAGTTGCAGAGGTAGCAGAGTACAACACCTGTTTAGGTGAGTTGCAATAGAACACCTGTTTTGAGGTGCTCACTAGCGGGTAGAACACCTGTTTAGGTGAGTTGCAGGCTGGCAAGTACAACACCTGTTTAGGTGAGTTGAGTAGAATACCTGTTTAGGTGAGTTGCAGGCTAGCAGAGTACAACACCTGTTTAGGTGAGTTAGAATACCTGTTTAGGTGAGGTGCTCGCTAGTGAGTTGCATAGCGGAGTAGAATACCTGTTTAGGTGAGGTGCTCGCTAGCGGAGTAGAATACCTGTTTAGGTGAGTTGCAGGCTAGCAGAGTGCAACACCTGTTTAGGTGAGTAGAATACCTGTTTAGGTGAGTTGCAGGCTAGCAGAGTACAACACCTGTTTAGGTGAGGTGCTCGCAAGCATAGTAGAATACCTGTTTAGGTGAGTTGCAGGCTAGCGGAGTAGAATACCTGTTTAGGTGATACCTGTTTAGGTGAGTTGCAGGCTAGCGGAGAGTACCTGTTTAAGGCTGCGGAGTAGAATACCTGTTTATGTGAGTTGCAGGCTAGTGGGGACAATACCTGTTTAGGTGAGTGAGGCTAGCAGAGTACAACACCTGTTTAGGTGAGTTGCATGTGAGTACAACAGTGAGAAGCACCTGTTTAGGTGAGTTGCAGGCTAGCGGAGTAGAATACTGTTTAGGTGAGGTGCTCGCTTTACCTGTTTAGTGAGTTGCTCTAGCAAGAGAATACCTGTTTAACACCTGTTTAGGTGAGTTGCAGGCTAGCAGAGTACAACACCTGTTTACCTGGTGAGTTGCAGGCTAGCAGAGTACAACACCTGTTTAGGTGAGTTGCAGGCTAGCAGAGTACAACACCTGAGTAGTTGCAACACCTGTTTAGGTGAGTTGCAGGCCAGCAGAGTAGAACACCTGTTTAGGTGAGGTGCTCGCTAGCGGAGTTTAGGATACCTGTTTAGGTGAGTTGCAGGCTAGAGCACCTGTTTAGGTGAGTTGCAGTAGCAAGTACAACACCTGTTTAGGTGAGTTGCAGGCTAGCAGAGTACAACACCTGTTTAGGTGAGTTGCAGGCTAGCAGAGTAGAATACCTGTTTAGGTGTTTTAGTTGCAGGCTGAGCAGAGTTGTTTAGTTCAGTTGCAGGCTAGCAGAGTACAACACCTGTTTAGGTGAGTTGCAGAGTACAACACCTGTTTAGGTGAGTTGCAGGCTAGCACCTGTTTAGGTGAGTTGAGTACAACACCTGTTTAGAACCTGGTGAGTTGCAGGCTGTTTAGGTGAGTTAGGCTAGGAGTAGAATACCTGTTTAGTCGAGGTGCTAGCAAGTACAACACCGCTAGCGGAGTAGAATACCTGTTTAAGTGAGTTGCAGTGTACAACACCTGTTTAGGTGAGTTGCAGGCTAGCGGAGTAGAATACCTGTTTGGTGAGTTGTTAGCGGAGTAGTACCTGTTTAAGTGAGTTGCAGTTGCTGTTTAGGTGAGGCTAGCGGAGTAGAATACCTGTTTAGGTGAGTTGCAGGCTAGTGAGTAGAATACCTGTTTAATTGAGGCTGTTTAGGTAGCAGCGGAGTGAATACCTGTTTAGGTGAGTTGCAGGGTAGCGGAGTAGAATAGCAGAGTACAACACCTGTTTAGGTGAGTAGCAGAGTACAACACATTTTTAGGTGAGTTGCAGGCTGCTGTTTAGGTGAGTTGCAGCTCGAGTGCAGGCTGAGTAGAACACCTGTTTAGGTGAGTTGCTAGCGGAGTAGAATACCTGTTTAGGTGAGTTGCAGGCTAGCGGAGTAGAATACCTGTTTAGGTGAGTTGCAGGCTAGCGGAGTAGAATACCTGTTTAGGTGAGTTGCAGGTACAACACCTAGTGAGTTGCAGAGTACATACCACCTGTTTAGTGAGTTGCAGGCTAGCGGAGTAGAACACCTGTTTAGGTGAGGTGCTTTCGCTAGCGGAGTAGAATACCTGTTTATGTGAGTTGCAGGCTGTTTAGGTGAGCAGGAGTAGAATACCTGTTTAGGTGAGTTGCAGGCTAGCAGGAGTACAACACCTGTTTAGGTGAGCTTGCAGGTAGAGAGTACCTGTTTGTGAGTTTAGCAGAGTACAACACCTGTTTAGGTCGAGGTGCTCGCTAGCGGAGTAGAATACCTGTTTATGTCAGTTGCAGGCTAGCGGAGTAGAATACCTGTTTAGGTGAGTTGCAGGCTAGCAGAGTACAACACCTGTTTAGGTGAGTTGCAGGAGACCTGTTTATGTGAGTTGCAGGCTAGCAGAGTAGAACACCTGTTTAGGTGAGGTTGCAGGCTAGCACCTGTTTAGGTCAGTTGCAGGCTAGAGTACAACACCTGTTTAGGTGAGTTGCAGGCTAGCAGAGTAGAACACCTGTTTAGGTGAGTTGCAGGCCAGCAGAGTAGAACACCTGTTTCGGTGATGTGCTCGCTAGCGGAGTAGAATACCTGTTTAGGTGAGTTGCAGGCGGAGTAGAAGTGCCTGTTTAGGTGAGTTGCAGGCAGGAGTACAACACCTGTTTTAGGTGAGTTGCAGGCAGAGTAGAGCACCTGTTTAGGTGGTGCAGGCCAAGCATAGTAGAACACCTGTTTAGGTGAGGTGGCTAGCACCTGTTTAGGTGAGTGAAGCGGAGTAGAATACCTGTTTAGGTGAGTTGCAGGCTAGCGGAGTAGAACACCTGTTTAGGTGAGTTGCAGGCTAGTAGAATACCTGTTTAGGTGAGTTGAGGCTAGCGGAGTAGAATACCTGTTTAGGTGAGTTGCAGGCTGTACAACACCTGTTTAGGTGAGCTTCGCTAGCGGAGTAAGAATACCTGTTTATGTGAGTTGCAGGGTAGCAGAGTACAAGTTGCAGGCTAGTGGAGTACTGTTTAGGTGAGTTGCAGGCTAGTTGAGTACAACACCTGTTTAGGTGAGTTGCAGGCTAGCAGAGTACAACACCTGTTTAGGTGAGTTTGAATACCTGTTTATGTGAGTTTTGAGGAGTAGAATACCTGTTTAGGTCGGAGTTGTTTAGGTGGTTGCTCGCAGAGTACAACACCTGTTTAGGTGAGTTGCAGGGCTAGCACCTGTTTCGGTGAGTTGCTGGTACAACACCTGTTTAGGTGAGTTGCAGGCTAGCAGAGTAGAGCACCTGTTTAGGTGAGTTGCAGGCTGCAGGCTAGCAGAGTACAACACCTGTTTATGTGAGTTGCAGTAGCAGAGTACACCTGTTTAGGTGAGTTGCAGGCTAGCAGAGTAGAATACCTGTTTAGGAGTTGCAGGCTAGCAGAGTACAACACCTGTTTAGGTGAGTTGCAGGCTGCAGAGTACAACACCTGTTTAGGTGAGTTGCAGGCTAGCAGAGTGGAAGTTGCACCAGAGTAGAACACCTGTTTAGGTGTTGCAGGAGGTAGAACACCTGTTTAGGTGAGTTGCAGGCTAGCAGAGTACCTGTTTTCGAGGTGCTGGCTATTCGAGTATAACAGTTTTAAAATTGTTTATTTTATCTTTATTTAACTAGGCAAGTCAGTTAAGAACCAATACTTATTTTCAATGACAGCCTAGGAACAGTGGGTTAACTGCCTTGTTCACGGGCGGAATGACAGAATATTACCTTGTCAGCTTGTGGATTCGATGTTGCAACCTTTTGGTGACGAGTCCAAAGCTCTAACCACTAGGCTACCTTCTCTAACCACTAGGCTACCTTCTCTAACCACTCGTCTACCTGCTCTAACCACTAGGCTACCTGCTCTAAACACTAGGCTACCTGCTCTAAACACTAGGCTACCTGTATCTGACCGCTAGGCTACCTGTCTGTAACCACTAGGCTACCTGTCTCTTACCACTAGGCTACCTGCTCTAACCACTAGGCTACCTGCTCTAACCACTAGGCTACCTGTCTCTAACCACTAGGCTACCTGCCTCTAACCACTAGGCTACCTGCCTCTAACCACTAGGCTACCTGCCTCTAACCACTAGGCTACCTGTCTCTAACCACTAGGCTACCTGCCTCTAACCACTAGGCTACCTGCCTCTAACCACTAGGCTACCTGCTGCCCCGTGTTGAACACTTGAAAAGGAAAAAGATAGCCTCACACTTCAGGAGCTCAGATGCAATATTTTAACAACCTAATAACCAACATTTGGAAAAACAAATTGTCTTTATTGGTTTTTGCTCTGACATGCACTGTCAACTGTGGGACCTTATATAGACAGGTGTGTGCCTTTCCAAATCATATCCAATCAATTTAATTTACCACAGGTTGTAGAAACATCTCAAGGATGATCAATGGAAACAGGATGCACCTGAGCTCAATTTCGAGACTCATAGCAAAAGGTCTGGATGCTTATGTAAATAAGGTATTTCTGTTTTGTATTTCAATACATTTGTTAAAATTTCTAAAAAAACTCTTTTCATTTTGTCATTATAGGCTATTGTGTGTAGATTGATAAGGACAAATTTAATTTAATACATTTTAGGATAAGTCAAGTGGTCTGAATACTTCCCGAAGGCACTGTACATACAATACAGTGTTGTTGCCTCATCAGCACCCCTTTCATTGTGAGCCAAAGAGCAATGAAGAGCATTTGTGTTAGCTGTAGGTATGAATCTCATTAAACATCACACACACAGACACACACACACACATACACAGCCTTCCCACACCCGGGAGAAAATTAAACACATATGGAAATAATAAAACAGCATAATTAGTAGCTAGTTGTTTGAACCTTGCAGCGGGTTCAGCGAAACGTCTGTTCTCTAACAAAGCGAGACATTATACACTATATGTGAATGAGCCAGCATCTCTCTTTCATCTCTCTATTTAACCGCTGAGTTTTTCCCTTTCAAAAACACCTTTGAGAAGAGGAGACATTACGAGACCAGATGCCTGTCCTCTCCTCCTCTCATCATCTCTTTATCCGTGAAAAAGGGCAGATGAAAAGAACACAACAAAAGCTGTCACTCTCTCTAAGGGTTCTCACTGTACCCTCTAATCCGAGTTTGGGACTCGGGGACAGTCACACCATCAGGGATCAGGATGAAAGGGTGTGGAGAAGAAGAGAGAGAGAGAGAGAGAGAGAGAGAGAGAGAGAGAGAGAGAGAGAGAGAGAGGGAGCGAGACCTCCTCAGTCTGTTGTGTCCTTGGACTAAAGTCAATTTAAAGACAATGCTAGAAGGAACAGAACATTCACTATCCACACTACAGAGTAGCACTATGCCCAGGTACATTGGTTGTAGTAGAGAGAGGACCTATTTCATAGACTAAAGGAGACCGAAGGAGACCGTATGAGACAGTAGGAGACAGAACGTAGGACTCTGTAGGAGACAGTAGGAGACTGTAGGAGGCAGTAGGAGACAGAACGTAGGACTCTGTAGGAGACAGTAGGAGACTGAAGGAAAAAGAAGGTCGACGACATCCGATCCTCGTTTGCTAAGTCAAACGACACCGCTGGTTCTGCTCACACTGCCCTACCCTGTGCTCTGACCTCTTTCTCCCCTCTCTCTCCAGATGAAATCTCGCTTCTTGTGACGGCCGGCCGCCCAACAACCTGCCCGCTTGACCCTATCCCTCCTCTCTTCTCCAGACCATTTCCGGAGACCTTCTCCCTTACCTCACCTCGCTCATCAACTCATCCCTGACCGCTGGCTACGTCCCTTCCGTCTTCAAGAGAGCGAGAGTTGCACCCCTTCTGAAAAAACCTACACTCGATCACTCCGATGTCAACAACTACAGACCAGTATCCCTTCTTTCTTTTCTCTCCAAAACTCTTGAACGTGCCGTCCTTGGCCAGCTCTCCCGCTATCTCTCTCAGAATGACCTTCTTGATCCAAATCAGTCAGGTTTCAAGACTAGTCATTCAACTGAGACTGCTCTTCTCTGTATCACGGAGGCGCTCCGCACTGCTAAAGCTAACTCTCTCTCCTCTGCTCTCATCCTTCTAGACCTATCGGCTGCCTTCGACACTGTGAACCATCAGATCCTCCTCTCCACCCTCTCCGAGTTGGGCATCTCGGCGCGGCCCACGCTTGGATTGCGTCCTACCTGACAGGTCGCTCCTACCAGGTGGCGTGGCGAGAATCTGTCTCCTCGCCACGCGCTCTCACCACTGGTGTCCCCCAGGGCTCTGTTCTAGGCCCTCTCCTATTCTCGCTATACACCAAGTCACTTGGCTCTGTCATAACCTCACATGGTCTCTCCTATCATTGCTATGCAGACGACACACAATTAATCTTCTCCTTTCCCCCTTCTGATGACCAGGTGGCGAATCGCATCTCTGCATGTCTGGCAGACATATCAGTGTGGATGACGGATCACCACCTCAAGCTGAACCTCGGCAAGACGGAGCTGCTCTTCCTCCCGGGGAAGGACTGCCCGTTCCATGATCTCGCCATCACGGTTGACAACTCCATTGTTTCCTCCTCCCAGAGCGCTAAGAACCTGGCGTGATCCTGGACAACACCCTGTCGTTCTCAACTAACATCAAGGCGGTGGCCCGTTCCTGTAGGTTCATGCTCTACAACATCCGCAGAGTACGCCCCTGCCTCACACAGGAAGCGGCGCAGGTCCTAATCCAGGCACTTGTCATCTCCCGTCTGGATTACTGCAACTCGCTGTTGGCTGGGCTCCCTGCCTGTGCCATCAAACCCCTACAACTCATCCAGAACGCCGCAGCCCGTCTGGTGTTCAACCTTCCCAAGTTCTCTCACGTCACCCCGCTCCTCCGCTCTCTCCACTGGCTTCCAGTTGAAGCCGCATCCGCTACGACCATGGTGCTTGCCTACGGAGCTGTGAGGGGAACGGCACCGCAGTACCTCCAGGCTCTGATCAGACCTACACCCAAACAAGGGCACTGCGTTCATCCACCTCTGGCCTGCTCGCCTCCCTACCACTGAGGAAGTACAGTTCCCGCTCAGCCCAGTCAAAACTGTTCGCTGCTCTGGCCCCCCAATGGTGGAACAAACTCCCTCACGACGCCAGGACAGCACCACCTTCCGGAGACACCTGAAACCCCACCTCTTCAAGGAATACCTAGGATAGGATAAGTAATCCTTCTCACCCCCCCCCTCCCCCTTAATGATTTAGATGCACTATTGTAAAGTGGCTGTTCCACTGGATGTCAGAAGGTGAATTCACCAATTTGTAAGTCGCTCTGGATAAGAGCGTCTGCTAAATGACTTAAATGTAAATGTAAATGAAGGAGACAGGAGACAGAAAGTAGAAGACTGTAGGAGTCAGTAGGAGACAGCAGGAGACAGCAGGAGACAGTAGAATACTGTGGGAGACAGTAGGAGACTGACGGAGACTGAAGGAGACTGCAGGAGACAGTAGAAGGCTGTAGGAGACAGCAGGAGACAGTAGAAGACAGTAGAAGACAGCAGGAGACAGTAGAAGTCTGTAGGAGACTGAAGGAAGCAGTAGGAGACAGAACGTAGAAGACTGTAGGAGTCAGTAGGAGTCAGTAGCAGACAGTAGGAGACAGTAGGAGACAGTCAGAGACAGCAGGACTCTGTAGGAGACAGAAAGTAGAAGACTGTAGGAGACAGTAGGAGATTGTAGGAGACAGTAGAAGACAGAAAGTAGAAGACTGGAGGAGCCAGTAGGAGACAGTGGGAGACAGTATGAGACTAAAGGAGACAGTAGAGGACTGTAGGAGACAGTAGGAGCCAGTAGGAGACTGTAGGAGACAATAGGAGACAGTAGGAGAGAGTGGAAGACTGAATGAGACTGTAGGAGACTGTAGGAGACAGTAGGAGACAGTAGGAGACAGTGGGAGACAGTAGAAGAGAGTGGAAGACAGAAGGAGACTGTAGGAGACAGTAGGACACAGTAGGAGAGAGTGGAAGACTGAAGGAGACTGTAGGAGACAGTAGGAGACAGTAGAAGACAGTGGGAGACAGTAGGAGACCGTAGGAGACAGTAGGAGACAGTAGGAGCCAGTAGGGGACAGTAGGGGACAGTAGGAGACTGAAGGAGACAGTAGGAGCCAGTAGGACTCTGTAGGAGACAGTAGAAAACAGTAGGAGACAGTGGGAGAAAGTAGGAGCCAGTAGGAGACTGAAGGAGACTGAAGGAGACAGGAGGAGCCAGTAGGAGACAGTAGGAGACAGTGGAAGACAGTAGGAGACAGTAGAAGTCTGTAGGAGACTGAAGGAAGCAGTAGGAGACAGAACGTAGAAGACTGTAGGAGTCAGTAGGAGTCAGTAGCAGACAGTAGGAGACAGTAGCAGAAAGTAGGAGACAGTAGGAGACAGTCAGAGACAGCAGGACTCTGTAGGAGACAGAAAATAGAAGACTGTAGGAGACAGTAGGAGATTGTAGGAGACAGTAGAAGACAGAAAGTAGAAGACTGGAGGAGACAGTGGGAGACAGTATGAGACTGAAGGAGACAGTAGAGGACTGCAGGAGACAGTATGAGCCAGTAGGTGACAGTGGTAAATAGTAGGAGACTGGAGGAGACAGTAGGAGCCAGTAGAAGACTGTAGGAGACAATAGGAGACAGTAGGAGAGAGTGGAAGACTGAAGGAGACTGTAGGAGGCAGTAGGAGACAGTAGGAGACAGTGGGAGACAGTAGGAGACAGTAGAAGAGAGTGGAAGACAGAAGGAGACTGTAGGAGACAGTAGGACACAGTAGGAGAGAGTGGAAGACTGAAGGAGACTGTAGGAGACAGTAGGAGACAGTAGAAGACAGTGGGAGACTGTAGGAGACCGTAGGAGACAGTAGGAGACAGTAGGGGACAGTAGGGGACAGTAGGAGACTGAAGGAGACAGTAGGAGCCAGTAGGACTCTGTAGGAGACAGTAGAAAACAGTAGGAGACAGTGGGAGAAAGTAGGAGCCAGTAGGAGACTGAAGGAGACAGGAGGAGCCAGTAGGAGACAGTAGGAGACAGTGGAAGACAGTAGGAGACAGTAGGAGGCAGTAGGAGACAGTAGGAGACAGTAGGAGACAGTGAAAGACAGTAGGAGACAGTAGGAGGCAGTAGGAGACAGTAGGAGACAGTAGGAGACAGTGAAAGACAGTAGGAGACAGTAGGAGGCAGTAGGAGACAGTAGGAGACAGTAGGAGACAGTAGGAGACAGTGAAAGACAGTAGGAGACAGTAGGAGGCAGTAGGAGACAGTAGGAGACTGTAATGCCGGAAATTGAGTTTGATTGAATTAGGGAGATGGCAGGAAGGTTATTGTTATTTTTGTCCATTTTTTTCAGTGTTTTTACTCCTTCCACTGTCTTGTGTTAGTGTACAACTATAGATACACACACACACACACACACACACACACACACACACACACACGCACACACGCACACACACACACACACACACACACACACACACACACACACACACACACACACACACACACACACACACACACACACACACACACACACACACACACACACACACACACACACACACACACACACACACACACACACACACAGTCTGTTGTGTAAATCCGTCATCATTAAGATGGTTAACAGAATCCGTGAGGCATGGGTCATCATTAAGGTGGTTAAATGACCATGTGGCCTGGGGAGCCTCCAGGCTGCTGGACATGACAGCCAGAGCCAAGCTGGGGACAAGGCCAGGGCAGGCTGCTACTGGGGAGGCAGAGATCCAGGAGAGGTCACCTTCATGGAGACAACTCTGTCTGACTGGGGCCAAGAGTGGAGCTACTGTGCCACCTTGGAACATGTTCAAACACCGATCAACCAGGCTGAGAAGTTGGGTAAGGGCTAGGGACCCAGAGATCCAGGGTGAGGTCACCTTCAGGACCCAGAGATCCATGATGAGATCACCTTCAGGAACCAGAGTCCCAGGATGAGGTCACCTTCAGGACCCATAGACCCAGGGTGAGGTCACCTTCAGGACCCAGAGACCCAGGGTGAGATCTCCTTCAGGAACCAGAGACCCAGGGGGAGATCACCTGCAGGACCCAGAGATCCAGGGTGAGATCTCCTTCAGGACCCAGAGTCCCAGGGTCCCAGGGTGAGGTATTTTGTATTTGTGTTTATTATGGATTCCCATAATAAATATAAGGAAGCAGCTAATCTTCCAAGGGTCCGACAAAATAAAGGCAGTTATATCACTTTAAAAACATGACAATAAAGTAATTACTTCATGGGGATATAACCACATCGGACTGGGGCCACAGAGAATGGCCACTCAGGCACCCTGGACATATCCTGGCCATGTCCACAGAATGGAGGTCTATGACTGACCATGTGGAACATAATGTCTATGACTGACCATGTGGAACAGAATGTCTATGACTGACCATGTGGAACAGAATGTCTATAACTGACCATGTGGAACAGAATGTCTATGACTGACCATGTGGAACAGAATGTCTACGTCTATGACTGACCATGTGGTACAGGAGGTCTATGACTGACCATGTGGAACAGGATGTCTATGGTTGACCATGTGGAACAGAATGTCTATGACTGACCATGTGGAACAGAATGTCTATGACTGACCATTTGGAACAGAATGTCTATGACTGACCATGTGGAACAGAATGTCTATGACTGACCATGTGGAACAGAATGTCTATGACTGACCATGTGGAACAGAATGTCTATGACTGACCATGTGGAACAGAATGTCTATGTCTATGACTGACCATGTGGAACAGGAGGTCTATGACTGACCATGTGGAACAGGAGGTCTATGACTGACCATGTGGAACAAAATGTCTATGTCTATGACTGACCATGTGGAACAGAATGTCTATGACTGACCATGTGGAACAGAATGTCTATGACTGACCATGTGGAACAGGAACAGTATGTCTATGACTGACATGTGGAACAGAATGTCTATGACTGACCACGTGGAACAGAATGTCTATGACTGACCATGTGGAACAGAATGTCTATGACTGACCATGTGGAACAGGATGTCTATGACTGACCATGTGGAACAGAATGTCTATGACTGACCATGTGGAACGGGATGTCTATGACTGACCATGTGGAACGGGATGTCTATGACTGACCATGTGGAACAGGATGTCTATGACTGACCATGTGGAACAGGATGTCTATGACTGACCATGTGGAACAGGATGTCTATGACTGACCATGTGGAACTGGATGTCTATGACTGACCATGTGGAACTGGATGTCTATGTCTATGACTGACCATGTGGAACAGGATGTCTATGACTGACCATGTGGAACAGGATGTCTATGTCTATGACTGACCATGTGGAACTGGATGTCTATGTCTATGACTGACCATGTGGAACAGGATGTCTATGACTGACCATGTGGAACAGGATGTCTATGACTGACCATGTGGAACGGGATGTCTATGACTGACCATGTGGAACGGGATGTCTATGACTGACCATGTGGAACAGGATGTCTATGGTTGACCATGTGGAACAGAATGTCTATGACTGACCATGTGGAACAGAATGTCTATGACTGACCATGTGGAACAGGATGTCTATGACTGACGATGTGGAACAGGATGTCTATGACTGACCATTTGGAACAGAATGTCTATGACTGACCATTTGGAACAGGATGTTTATGACTGACCATTTGGAACAGGAACAGAATGTCTATGACTGACCATTTGGAACAGAATCTCTATGACTGACCATTTGGAACAGAATGTCTATGACTGACCATGTGGAACAGAATGTCTATGACTGACCATGTGGAACAGAATGTCTATGACTGACCATGTGGAACAGAATGTCTATGACTGACCATGTTGAACAGAATGTCTATTACTGACCATGTGGAACAGGAGGTCTATGACTGACCATGTGGAACAGAATGTCTATGTCTATGACTGACCATGTGGAACAGAATGTCTATGGTTGACCATTTTGAACAGGAGGTTTCAGACCTTTACCGGAGGTCAATATCTGGGGTCATTTGAGCAGTTGCCATACCACCTGAAAGCTCAAGACCAACAATTTAAAATAAGGTTCATAAAATGATTTCCAATGCCAATTGGGGATCAGCACCTCTCTCTACAGAACCCTAGGGGCTTAGTTGAATTGACATTTATTGACAAAACACTAAACGCCCACAGATAAGGAGTATAACAATGCCAAACCTATAGTACAGTCCACATGATACTGCAAATCCTCTGCTCTCTTATCAACTCCTAGAGTCATTGTCAAGCCAAAGGAAGCCATAGGACTTGGCTAATACCCATCTCAAACAGATCTTAAACGAGAGAATGTTTAGGGCTAAATAGCCAGTGCCTTTGGGTCATAGAAAAACGCTGTATGAGAGCAACGTTGTGACAGGCCAGTCAAAATGCTTACTGGATCAGAGTTGGGGTAGAAGGGAGAGTCAAGATACACCATTAACAAGAGGGAAAAAGGAGAGAGGAGAAGGAAAGAGGAGAATGAACTGCTCAGCATAGAGCATATAGTAATAATTACAGACGTCGTTGTTGTGAACTGTTCTCCATAGAACATAATAATTACAGTTGTCACTGTTGAGAACTGTTCTCCATAGAACATAATAATTACAGATGTCACTGTTGGGAACTGTTCTCCATAGAACATAATAATTACAGTTGTCACTGTTGAGAACTGTTCCCCATAGAACATAACAAATACTGTTGTCACGGTGTGAACTGTTCTCCATAGAACATAATAATTACAGATGTCACTGTTGAGAACTGTTCCCCGTAGAACATAACAATTACAGTTGTCACTGTTGAGAACTGTTCCCCATAGAACATAACAATTACAGTTGTCACTGTTGAGAACTGTTCCCCGTAGAACATAATAAATACTGTTGTCACGGTGTGAACTGTTCCCCATAGAACATAACAATTACAGTTGTCACTGTTGAGAACTGTTCCCCATAGAACATAATAAATACTGTTGTCACGGTGTGAACTGTTCCCCATAGAACATAATAATTACAGATGCCACTGTTGATAACACAATGGTGCTAGCTGCCTGATTGGTTAGGAGTGTAGGGAGTAGCTGTGAGGAAGCAGGAATGTGACTGGGGGAATCACCAGGTTGCTTCAATTAATTATGGTCCACTTATTTCCCTCCCCTATCTCTTTCTCCTTCCCCTCCCCACAGTCTTCCCTTCATCTCTCTATCTCCCTTTATCTATCCAATCCAGCTTTCTGACCCTCTCAACAGTCCCTCTCTCCATCCCCTCACCCCTCCCCACAGTCCCCCTCTCTCCATCTCTCCATTCCTTCCAGACCCGCTCTCTCGAACTCTCTCCATTCCCTCTCCCTCTCTTCACCTCTCTCCATCCCCCATCTCCCTCCCTACAGTCCCCCTCTCTCCATCTCTCTTCATCCTTTCTCGCCCTCCCCAAAGTATCATTCTCTCCCCATCACCACAGTCCCTCTCTCCATCTCTCCACCCCCTCTTCCCACATCTCTCCATCCCACCTCCCTGAAATCCCCTCTCCATCACCTTATTCAACCTCTCTCCATCCCCTTCTTTCTCTCTCATCCCCTTCTTCCTCTCTCCATCCTCGTCTTCCTCCCTCCATCCTCTTCTTCCTCTCTCATCCTCTTCCTCCCCTCTTCATCCCCCTCTTCCTATCTTCATTACATTTACATTTACATTTAAGTCATTTGGCAGACGCTCTTATCCAGAGCGACTTACAAATTCATCCTCTCTCCTTAACCTGCCTCTCTCCATCCTCTTCTCTCTCCATCCTCTTCTTTCTCTCCCCATCAACTCCCTCTCCATCGAATTCATCCTCCCTCCATCCTGATCCTACCCCCCTCGCCCCACACTGACGAAGTGGTTTGCTTTTTTAGCAAGCGGCTAATTATCAGTGAGGTCACTCACACGCAATACTTTAACCTGGCTAAAAAAGGTTGGCATTGTTTATTAGTTTCTGTCTGCAAATGTGACAGCACCTCTTAAGGGATCTGTTAATGCACGAATCCCGTTAGTTAATTGGGATAGATTTTACAACGTCTGTTGAAATTGCAGAGTGCCAAATTCAAACTACAGAAATATAAATAGCTAACATTCATAGAAATACCAGTGTCATACAGTGCCTTGCGTAAAAGTATTCCCCCTTGAACTTTGCGACCTTTTGCCACATTTCAGGCTTCAAAAATAAAGATATAAAACTGTATTTTTTTGTGAAGAATCAACAACAAGTGGGACACAATCATGAAGTGGAAACCACATTTATTGGATATTTCAAACTTTTTTAACAAATCAAAAATTGAAAAATTGGGCGTGCAAAATTATTCAGCCCCTTTACTTTCAGTGCAGCAAACTCTCCAAGTTCCAGTGAGGATCTCTGAATGATCCAATGTTGACCTAAATGACCAATGATGATAAATACAATCCACCTGTGTGTAATCAAGTCTCCGTATAAATGCACCTGCACTGTGATAGTCTCAGAGGTCCGTTAAAAGCGCAGAGAGCATCATGAAGAACAAGGAACACACCAGGGCAGGTCGAGATACTGTTGTGAAGAAGTTTAAAGCCGGATTTGATACAAAAAAGATTTCCCAAGCTTTTAACATCCCAAGGAGCACTGTGCAAGCGATAATATTGAAATGGAAGGAGTATCAGACCACCAAATCTACCAAGACCTGGCCTCTAAACTTTCAGCTCATATAAGGAGAAGACTGATCAGAGATGCAGCCAAGAGGCCCATGATCACTCTGGATGAACTGCTGAGATCTACAGCTGAGGTGGGAGTCTCTGTCCATAGGACAACAATCAGTCGTACATTGCACAAATCTGGCCTTTATGGAAGAGTGGCAAGAAGGAAAGGAAACCATTTCTTAAAGATATCCATAAAAGGTGTCATTTTAAAGTTTGCCACAAACCACCTGGGAGACACAGAAACATGTGAAGAAGGTGCTCTGGTCAGATGAAACCAAGATGAACTTTTTAGCAATGCAAAACATTCTGTTTGGCATAAAAACAACAGCTCATCACCCTGAGCTCATCATACCCACTGCCAAACATGAATTGGTGGCAGCATCATGGTTTGGGCCTGCTTTTCTTCGGCAGGGACAGGGAAGATGGAGGAATGGGAAAAAGGAGGAATGGGAAAAAATTTCAGTCTCTCGATGTGTGACAGAGACATACCCAAAGCTTGACTTACAGCTGTAATCGCAGCAAAAGGTGGCGCTACAAAGTATTAACTTAAGGGAGCTGAATAATTTTGCACGCCCAATTTTTCAGTTTTTGATTTGTTAAAAAAGTTTGAAATATCCAATAAATGTCGTTCCACTTCATGATTGTGTCCCACTTGTTGTTGATTCTTCACAAAAATATACAGTTTTATATCTTTATGTTTGAAGCCTGAAATGTGGCAAAAGGTTGCAAAGTTCAAGGGGGCCGAATACTTTCGCGAGGTACTGTACATATAGTTTTGGTGATGAATGTGTCTGAGTGAGAGAGAAAAAATCATGAAAATTGAAAGATGTAGTCATTGAATGTATATTTTTGCCAAAGCAATGAAAAATGATCCACAGTTTAGCCCACATAGACTGCTGTTGTCCTCACTATTTGAAGAGTTACGAAAAAGTGACCGAAGTATTGAGAAACGAGTCCTACTGATTGTAAAAAACTGTGATAATATCCATGTAAATCTCTATTCAAAACATGTTGATACAACAGTAGCTAAAATGGGGAGAAGTCTGTCCATGATAAAGTGCTGCCCTACCTTCTTAACATCACTATCAACAAGGCAGGTCCTACAGGCCCTAGTTTCTACGTTCTTAACATCACTATCAACAAGGCAGGTCCTACAGGCCCTAGTTTCTACCTTCTTAACATCACTATCAACAAGGCAGGTCCTACAGGCCCTAGTTTCTGCCTTAATAACAGCACTATCAACAAGGCAGGTTCTACAGGCCCTAGTTTTGTCGCACCTTGACTACTGTTCAGTCGTGTGGTCAGGTGCCACAAAGAGGGATTTAGGAACATTGCAATTGTCTCAGAACAGGGCATCATGGTTGGCCCTTAAATGTACACAAGGAGATAACATTCATAATATCCATGTCAATCTCTCCTGGCTCAAAGTGGAGGAGAGATTGACTTCATCACTACTTGTATTTATGAGCGATATTGACATGTTGAAAGCACACAGCTCAGACACCCACACATACCCCACAAGACATGCCACCAGAGGTCTCTTCACAGTCCCCAAGTACAGAACAGACTATGGGAGGCACACAGTACTACATAGAGCCGTGACTACTCTATTCCCCAGTACTACGTAGAGCCATGACTATATGGAACTCTATTCCACATCAAGCAAGTGATGCAGCAATAGAATCATATTAAAAAACAGATAAAAATACACCTTATAGAAAAGCGAGGATTGGAAAGCACAGACACATGAATACAGACACATGAATACAGACACATGAATACAGACACATGAACACAGACACATGGTAACATGTGTACTATACACACTTATTTTATTTGTGATTGTCATGTTCTGACCATAGTTCTGTTATTTTATTCTTTGTTTTAGTATGGTCAGGGCGTGAGTTGGGGTGGGCAGTCTATGTTTGTTTTTCTATGTTGGTTTTTGTTTTCGGCCTTGTATGGTTCTCAATCAGAGGCAGATGTCGTTAGTTGTCTCTGATTGAGAATCATACTTAGGTAGCCTGGGTTTCACTTTTGGTCTCTGGGTGTTTGTTTCCATGTGTGTGTTTGGGCCACACGGTACTGTTTCGGTTCTGTAAATTCACATTGTCATTTATTGTTTAGTATTCTGAGTTTAAAAATCAAAATCGTCATGAACAATTACCACGCTGTGCTTTGGTCCTCACCTTCTTCCACCGACGACAACCCTTAAAGTGATACTATACACAAAGGTACACAGGGATTTTATCTTGTAGATACGTGGCAGTAGAGTAGGATCCTGAGGGCGCACACTTAACATGTTGTGAAATCTGTTATGAATGTAATGTAATGTTAAGAAAAGGTATATTTCCTACCCCAGGAAGAGTAGGTTCTGCGGGGATCCAGAATGAATACAAATACTAAACAAACACTGCCTTTTTAATCATTGTACTGTTATGCTGTTTAATTATAGACATGCTTTAAAATCTAAATGACTGCATTTAGTGTGGGTATTGTCTGAGTCCGAACCTGTAGAGTTACAGTTGTTTTTGAAGATGACTCAATTCATACTGCAGTGGAAATGAAAAACAGCCATTTTAATTCAGGTACATACCTGTGTGAGTGATTTAATTTGTGATAGAGAGAGAGAGATTTATATCTTTTAAAATGGGGTTCTCATAGTCCTTGAGGTGGGTCCCCCCAACCCCCCATCCCCGTCTGCTCTCCTCTGCACAGGTAATTAAAATGATATGACACGCTAGCATTAAATCAGCATGAAGTACTAGCATAGTCGTTTCCTGGGTGTAATTTAGGGTTTAAACATTTATCTCATTTGTGAAACAACATGACCTTCGATTGTTGTAAATGTCCAAACACCACAGCACATGAATGATCCGAATGAACAAGACTGAAGAATAAAGACATTTAAATCTGCCTTTTAACCTGTTGTGCTGTATTATGTCTCTCAGCGAGGCAGAAGTGTGGAGCTGTAGTTTTGTTTAAACGTAAAAGAGAAGAAAGAAATTAGTAATAATTTCACTGGAAAATCCATTCTACCTCTACTGGGTGGTAAAGAGAACTACTACCCCGGCATAGAACATAGAAGAATGACAGATGTAGGAAACTAACTACCAGCTAGAACATGAAGAATGACAGATGTGGAGAACTGCTACCGGCATAGATCATAGAAGAATGACAGATGTGGAGAACTGCTATCCGGCTAGAACATAGAAGAATTACAGATGTCAAGAACTGCTACCCGGCATAGAACATAAGAATTACAGATGTCAAGAACTGCTACCCCGGCTAGGTATAGAAGAATTACCAGATGTCGAGAACTGCTACCCCGGCATAGAACATAGAACAATTACAGATGTCAAGAGCTGCTACCCCGGCTAGAACATAGAAGAATGACAGATGTGGAGAACTGCTACCCCGGGTAGAACATAGAAGAATGACAGATGTCAAGAACTGCTTCCCCAGCTAGAACATAGAAGAATTACAGATGTGGAGAACTGCTACCCCAGCTAGAACATAGAAGAATTACAGATGTCAAGAACTGCTACCCT
>NW_027009975.1:0-25000 GCF_036934945.1 Oncorhynchus masou masou
TCACACACACAGAGAACAGAACAGTCGGAGAGATGTTGCTGTTCAGCTGCTGTGCAGTATAATCTGTCCTTTTGAGTGTGTAATATGGGTGTGTGTCTGTGTATGCATAATTCATGTTCGTACTGTATGCATGTGTGTGTGTGTACTTGAGAAGTGTGTGTGTGTGTGTGTGTGTGTGTGTGTGTGTGTAAGTGTGCCTTCAAGTTGGAGCGGTGAACAGATAGCGTCTGTTGATCAAAACCTGAGGACACACAATGTTCTCCAAATAATCACTCTCTGAGACCCAGGCTGTGTTTCTGTCGGACACTTCTAAACATTTTTGAGGTCCCAGCTCTGAGCATTCTGATCAGCATTCTAAACATTCTGAGGGTCCAGCTCTGAGCGTTCTGATCAGCATTCTAAACATTCTGGGGTCCCAGCTCTGAGCATTCTGATCAGCATTCAGAAGCATTCACAGAGATTTGGCCTCTGAGCATTCTGATCAGCATTCTAAACATTCTGAGGGTCCCAGCTCTGACATTCCTGAGCAGAATTCTAAACATTCTGAGGGTCCCAGCACTGAGCATTCTGATTCAGCATTCTAAACATTCTGAGGGTCCCAGCTCTGAGCATTCTGAGCAGCATTCTAAACATCTCTGAGGGTCCCAGCTCTGAGCATTCTGGAGCAGCATTCTAAACATTCTGAGGGTCCCAGCTCTGAGCATTCTGAGCAGCATTCTAAACATTCTGAGGGTCCCAGCTCTGAGCAATCTGCCCACTCTGAGGGTTCCATGGTCTTTGGTTTAGTGTAGATTAGTAGTCACATACTCTACTGGAGTGTGTGTGTGTGTGACGGGAGAATGGGTCAACCCAGGTATTATTCATTTAATAAGAGGCTTATAAGCCTTGCTGAGGGAAAACATGAAACCTGAAATGATATTGATGAGATGACATTCACTTTTTTCAGTCAAGTAGAACTGATTAAATTATTATTATTTTTTTGCCCTAAAGCTCAAGTCACTTAATAAAATATTATAATGCATTATCATTATTACCATAGACAATCTGACAGAAATGGAGGCTGTACTCTGTCTATTGGTTTCTTTGCATAGTCAGGCCTGTCTCAAAAATACAACTCTGCCCCTTTAAGGCTCTCCTGGAGTGTGATTGGCTGACCTTAGTAGCCTATATAACATATTGAAACATTACAATGATAATTCCCAACATTCAATGAATTAGGGATCAAATGGCTAACTTAGGCTGCTTCAAAGAAAGTCAACTAAGACATGTTTATCGTCATGAAAGTCATAAAATAAAATATTCTGTGGGAATTGATCGCTCTGAATCATGACAATTTGTGAATAAAGTAGGCTAATGCAATCGAAGGCAGGAAATCAAATTGTTGCTTAATGAAAGTCACCCAACCGTTAATACATCACAGCAATAGTCACGTGTGGATGTTAAGGTTATACAGACCGGTACTGTAACGGCAGGTTATACAGACCGGTACTGTAACGGGAGGTTATACAGACCGGTACTGGGAGGTTATACAGACCGGTACTGTAACGGGAGGTTATACAGACCGGTACTGTAACGGGAGGTTATACAGACCGGTACTGTAACGGGAGGTTATACAGACCGGTACTGTAGCGGGAGGTTAAACAGACCGTACTGTAACGGGAGGTTATACAGACCGGTACTGTAACAGACCGGTATTGTAGCGGTTATACAGACCGGTACTGTAACGGAGGTTAAACAGACCGGTACTGTAGCGGAGTTAAACGAGACTGTAGGTTATACAGACCGGTACTGTAACGGAGGTTATACAGACCCTGGGAGGTTATACAGACCGGTACTGTAACGGGAGGTTAAACAGACCGGTACTGGGAGGTTATACAGACCGGTACTGTAACGGGGAGGTTAAACAGACGGTACTGGGAGGACAGACGTACTGTAGCGGGAGGTTATACAGACCGGTACTGTAGCGGGAGGTTAAACAGACCGGTACTGGGGAGGTTATACAGACCGGTACTGTAACGGGAGGTTAAACAGACCGGTACTGTAACGGGAGGTATACAGACCGTACTGTAACGGGGAGGTTATACAGACCGGTACCGTAACGGCAGGTTATACAGACCGGTACCGTAGCGGGAGTGTATACAGACCGTAGGTTATACAGACCGGTACTGTAACGGAGGTTATACAGACCGGTGCCGTAGCGGGGAGGTTATACAGACCCCGGTACTGTAGCGGGAGGTTAAACAGACCGGTACCGTAACGGGAGGTTATACAGACCGGTACTGTAACGGAGGTTATACAGACCGTACTGTAGCGGGAGGTTATACAGACCGGTGCCGTAACGGAGGTTATACAGACCGTACCGTAGAAACAGGGTACTTAACAGACCGGTACTGTAACGGAGGTTATACAGACCGAGGTTATACAGACCGGTACTGTAACGGGAGGTTATACAGACCGGTACTGTAACGGAGGTTATACAGACGGTACCGTAACGGGAGGTTATACAGACCGGTACCGTAACGGGAGGTTATACAGACCGTACCGTATACAGACCGGGGCAGGTTATACAGACCGTACTGGCGGAGGTTATACAGACCGGTACTGTAACGGGAGGTTATACAGACCGGTACTGGCAGGTTATACAGACCGGTACTGGCAGGTTATACAGACCGGTACTGTAACGGGAGGTTATACAGACCGGTACTGTAACGGGAGGTTATACAGACCGGTACTGTAACGGGAGGTTATACAGACCGGTACTGTAACGGGAGGTTATACAGACCGGTACTGTAGCAGGTTATACAGACCGTACTGTAACGGGAGGTTATACAGACCGGTACTGTACGGGAGGTTATACAGACCGGTACTGGCAGGTTATACAGACTGGTACTGTAACGGGAGGTTAAACAGACCGGTACTGTAACGGGAGGTTATACAGACCGGTACTGTAGCGGGAGGTTATACAGACCGGTACTGTAACGGGAGGTTATACAGACCGTACTGTAACGGGAGGTTATACAGACCGGTACTGTAACGGGGAGGTTATACAGACCGGTACTGTAGTGTTATACAGACCGGGAGGTTATACAGACCGGTACTGTAGCGGGAGGTTAAACAGACCGGTACTGTAGCGGGAGGTTATACAGACCGGTACTGTAACGGGAGGTTATACAGACCGGTACTGGCAGGTTATACAGACCGGTACTGTAACGGGAGGTTATACAGACCGGTACTGTAGCGGGAGGTTATACAGACCGGTACTGTAACGGGAGGTTATACAGACCGGTACTGTAGCGGGAGGTTATACAGACCGGTACTGTAGCGGGAGGTTAAACAGACAGTAGCGGGAGGTTACCGGGTACTGGTTATACAGACCGGTACTGTAACGGGAGGTTATACAGACCGGGTACTGTAGCGGGGTTATACAGAGGTTACTGGGAGGTTATACAGACCGGTACTGTAGCGGGAGGTTATACAGACCGGTACTGTAGGGAGGTTATACAGACGTGCGGGAGGTTATACAGACCGGTACTGTAAACGGGAGGTTATACAGACCGGTACTGTAACGGGAGGTTAAACAGACCGGTACTGGGAGGTTATACAGACCGGTACTGTAACGGGAGGTTATACAGACCGGTACTGGGCAGGTTATACAGACCGGTACTGGCAGGTTATACAGACCGGTACTTATACAGACCCGGTACTGTAGCGGTATACAGACCGTACGCGGGAGGTTATACAGACCGGTACTGTAGCGGGAGGTTATACAGACCGGTAGGTTAAACAGACCGGTACTGTAGCGGGAGGTTATACAGACCGGTACCGTAGCGGGAGGTTATACAGACGGTACTGTAGCGGGAGGTTATACAGACCGGTACTGTAGCGGGAGGTTATACAGACCGGTGCTGTAACGGGAGGTTAAACAGACCGGTACTGTAATCGGGAGGTTAAACAGACGGTACTGTAAGCGGAGGTTATACAGACCGGTACTGTAACGGAGGTTATACAGACCGGTACTGTAGCGGGAGGTTATACAGACCGGTACCGTAACGGGAGGTTATACAGACCGGTACCGTAACGGGAGGTTATACAGACCGGTACTGTAACGGGAGGTTATACAGACCGGTACTGTAACGGGAGGTTATACAGACCGGTACTGTAACGGGAGGTTATACAGACCGGTACTGTAACGGGAGGTTATACAGACCGGTACTGGCAGGTTATACAGACCGGTACCGTAGCGGGAGGTTATACAGACCGGTACTGTAACGGGAGGTTATACAGACCGGTACTGTAACGGGAGGTTATACAGACCGGTACTGTAACGGGAGGTTAAACAGACCGGTACTGTAACGGGAGGTTAAACAGACCGGTACTGTAACGGGAGGTTATACAGACCGGTACTGTAACGGGAGGTTATACAGACCGGTACTGGCAGGTTATACAGACCGGTACTGTAACGGGAGGTTATACAGACCGTACTGTACTTAAACGTACTGTAGCGGGAGGTTATACAGACGTACTGTATACAGACGGGGCAGGTTATACAGACCGGTACTGTAGCGGGAGGTTATACAGACCGGTACTGTAACGGGAGGTTATACAGACCGGTACTGTAACGGGAGGTTATACAGACCGGTACTGTAACGAGGTTATACAGACCGGTACTGTAACGGGAGGTTATACAGGACCGGTACTGTAGCGGGAGGTTATACAGACCGGTACTGTAGCGGGAGGTTATACAGACCGGTACTGTAGCGGGAGGTTAAACAGACCGGTACTGTAAACGGGGGAGGTTATACGGGACCGGTACTGTAACGGGAGGTTATACAGACCAGTACTGTAGCGGGAGGTTATACAGACCGGTACTGTAACGGGAGGTTAAACAGACCGGTACTGTAGCGGGGAGGTTATACAGACCGGTACTGGCAGGTTATACAGACGGTACTGTAGCGGGAGGTTATACAGACCGGTACTGTAACGGGAGGTTATACAGACCGGTACTGTAGCGGGAGGTTATACAGACGGTACTGTAACGGGAGGTTAAACAGACCGGTACTGTAACGGGAGGTTATACAGACCGGTACTGTAGCGGGAGGTTATACAGACATTACTGTTATACAGACCTGTAGCGGGGGTGCCGGTACTGTAGCGGGGAGATTATACAGACCGGGTACTGGCAGGTAAACAGACCGCGGGAGGTTATACAGACCGGTACTGTAGCGGGAGGTTATACAGACCCGGTACTGGCAGGTTATACAGACCGGAGGGGAGGTTATACAGACCGGTACTGTAGCGGAGGTTATACAGACGGTACTGTAAACGGGAGGTTATACAGACCGGTACTGTAGCGGGAGGTTATACAGACCGGTACTGTAACGGGAGGTTATACAGACCGGTACTGTAACGGAGGTTATACAGACCGGTACTGTAACGGGGAGGTTAAACAGACCGGTACTGTAGCGGAGGTTATACAGACCGGTACTGTAGCGGGAGGTTAAACAGACCGGTACTGTAGCGGGAGGTTAAACAGACCGGTACTGTAGCGGGAGGTTATACAGACCGGTACTGTAGCGGAGGTTATACAGGGCCCGGTACTGTAAGGGGGAGGTTATACAGACCGGTACTGTAACGGGAGGTTAAACAGACTGGTACTGTAACGGGAGGTTATACAGACCGGTACTGTAGCGGGAGGTTAAACAGACCGGTACTGTAACGGGAGGTTAAACAGACCGGTACTGTAGCGGGAGGTTATACAGACCGGTACTGTAGCGGGAGGTTAAACAGACTGTACTGGCGGGAGGTTATACAGGCCGGTACTGTAGCGGGAGGTTATACAGACCGGTACTGTAGCGGGAGGTTATACAGACCGGTACTGTAACGGGAGGTTATACAGACCGGTACTGGGAGGTTATACAGACTGGTACTGGAGGTTATACAGACCGGTACTGGCGGGAGGTTATACAGACCGGTACTGTAACGGCAAGTTATACAGACTGGTACTGTAACGGGAGGTTATACAGACCGGTACTGTAGCGGGAGGTTATACAGACCGGTACTGTAACGGGAGGTTATACAGACTGTTACTGGCAGGTTATACAGACCGGTACTGTAACGGGAGGTTATACAGACCGGTACTGTAGCGGGAGGTTATACAGACCGGTACTGTAGCGGGAGGTTATACAGACCAGTACTGTAACGGGAAGTTAAACAGACTGGGAGGTTAAACAGACGGTACTGGCGGTTATACAGGCCGGTATTACTGTAGGTTATACGGGCCGGTACTGGTTATACAGACCGGTACTGTAGCGGGAGGTTATACAGACCGGTACTGGCGGGAGGTTATACGGTAGGTTATACCCCGGTACTGTAACGGGAGGTTATACAGACCGGTACTGTAACGGGAGGTTATACAGACCGGTACTGTAACGGGGAGGTTATACAGACCGGTACTGGCAGGTTATACAGACCGGTACTGTAGGGAGGTTATACAGACCGGTACTGTAACGGGGAGGTTATACAGACCGGTACTGGCAGGTTATACAGACCGGTACTGGCAGGTTATACAGACCGGTACTGTAACGGGAGGTTATACAGACCGGTACTGTAGCGGGTTATACAGACGGTACTGGCAGGTTATACAGACCGGTACTGGGAGGTTATACAGACCGGTACTGTAACGGGAGGTTATACAGACCGGTACTGGCAGGTTATACAGACCGGTACTGGCAGGTTATACAGACCGGTACTGTAACCGGGGAGGTTATACGGGACTGGCAGGTTATACAGACCGGTACTGGCAGGTTATACCGACTGGGAGGTACTGTAACGGGAGGTTATACAGGCCGGTACTGTAGGTTATACAGACCGGTACTGAGGTTATACAGACCGGTACTGTAACGGGAGGTTATACAGACCGGTACTGTAACGGGAGGTTATACAGACCGGTACTGTAACGGGAGGTTATACAGACCGGTACTGTAACGGGAGGTTATACAGACCGGTACTGTTATACGGGAGGTTATACAGACCGGTACTGTAGCGGGAGGTTAAACAGACCGGTACTGTAGCGGAGGTTATACAGACCGGTACTGGGGAGGTTATACAGACCCGGTACTGGGAGGTTATACAGACCGGTACTGTAGCGGGAGGTTAAACAGGCCGGTACTGTAACGGGAGGTTATACAGACCGGTACTGTACGGGAGGTTATACAGACCGGTACTGGGAGGTAAACAGACCGGTACTGTAGGTTAAACAGACCGGTACTGTAAGCGGGAGGTTATACAGACCGGTACTGGAGGTTATGCAGACGGTACTGGCAGGTTATACAGACCGGTACTGTAGCGGGAGGTTATACAGACCGGTACTGTAACGGGAGATTATACAGACCGGTACTGTAACGGGAGGTTATACAGACCTGTAAGCGGGAGGTTATACAGACCGGTACTGTAGCGGGAGGTTACTGAGACCGGTACTGTAACGGGAGATTATACAGACCGGTACCGTAACGGGAGGTTAAACAGACCGGTACTGTAACGGGAGGTTATACAGACCGGTACCGTAGCGGGAGGTTATACAGACCGGTGTCTTTTCCCCTCAACACAGCCTCAAGAACATCAGCAAGGTGCAATAGACAAGATAGGCTCACATTGTCTTAAACTCCCCAAGATAGGCTCACATTGTCTTAAACTCCCCAAGATAGGCTCACATTGTCTTAAACTCCCCAAGATAGGCTCACATTGTCTTAAACTCCCCAAGATAGGCTCACATTGTCTTAAACTCCCCAAGATAGGCTCACATTGTCTTAAACTCCCCAAGATAGGCTCACATTGTCTTAAACTCTACACTGCTCAGCACACACACACACACACACACACACACGCACACATACACACACACACGCACACATACACACACACACGCACACACACACACACACACGCACACGCACACACGCACACACACGTTTGTTTTAGTATCCTTGGGGGAACCAAACAATTGATAACCATTCAAAATCCTATTTTCCCTAACCCTTGACCCCAACTCCTAACCCGAGGACCTAAACCTAATGCGAACCAAACTCCTAAACCTAACCCCTAACCTTGAACCTAACCCCTTAGCCTGAAATAGCCTTTTTCCTTGTGGGGGACCAGCGAAATGTCCCCAGTTGTCTGAATTGTCCTTATTTTTACTGTCATTGTGAGGTCTTCTGGACTTATGATCCCCAACACGGATAGTAGAACTAAAAACACACACATCCTCCAAGGTTTTCTATTTCACAACGGCTGATTTGCTTACTGAGCCTCCTCTGTTGCCGTTATCGGCTTTCACTCAAACTAGGCGGTGATACATTTTTTTACATCGGGGCGGCAGGGTAGCCTAGTGGTTAGAGTGTAGAGGCGGCAGGGTAGCCTAGTGGTTAGAGTGTGGAGGCGGCAGGGTAGCCTAGTGGTTAGAGTGTAGAGGCGGCAGGGTAGCCTAGTGGTTAGAGTGTAGAGGCGGCAGGGTAGCCTAGTGGTTAGAGTGTAGAGGCGGCAGGGTAGCCTAGTGGTTAGAGTGTAGAGGCGGCAGGGTAGCCTAGTGGTTAGAGTGTAGAGGCGGCAGGGTAGCCTAAATCAAATCAAATTTATTTATATAGCCCTTCGTACATCAGCTGATATCTCAAAGTGCTGTACAGAAACCCAGCCTAAAACCCCAAACAGCAAGCAATGCAGGTGTAGAAGCACGGTGGCTAGGAAAAACTCCCTAGAAAAGCCTAGTGGTTAGAGTGTAGAGGCGGCAGGGTAGCCTAGTGGTTAGAGTGTAGAGGCGGCAGGGTAGCCTAGTGGTTAGAGTGTAGAGGCGGCAGGGTACCCTAGTGGTTAGAGTGTAGAGGCGGCAGGGTAGCCTAGTGGTTAGAGTGTAGAGGAGGTAGGGTAGCCTGGTGGTTAGAGTGTAGAGGTGGTAGGGTAGCCTAGTGGTTAGAGTGTAGAGGCGGCAGGGTACCCTAGTGGTTAGAGTGTAGAGGCGGCAGGGTACCCTAGTGGTTAGAGTGTAGAGGGTACCTAGTGGTTAGAGTGTAGGCGGCAGGGTACCCTAGTGGTTAGAGTGTAGGCGGCAGGGTAGCCTAGTGGTTAGAGTGTAGAGGCTGGGTGGGTAGCCTAGTGGTTAGAGTGTAGAGGCGGTAGGGTAGCCTAGTGGTTAGAGTGTAGTACCTAGTGGTTAGAGTGTAGAGGCGGCAGGGTAGCCTAGTGGTTTTGGGAGTGTAGAGGAGGCAGGGTAGCCTAGTGGTTAGAGTGTAGAGGCGGCAGGGTAGCCTAGTGGTTAGAGTGTAGAGGAGGTAGGGTAGCCTGGTGGTTAGAGTGTAGAGGTGGTAGGGTAGCCTAGTGGTTAGAGTGTAGAGGAGGCAGGGTAGCCTAGTGGTTAGAGTGTAGAGGAGGCAGGGTAGCCTAGTGGTTAGAGTGTAGAGGCGGCAGGGTAGCCTAGTGGTTAGAGTGTAGAGGCGGCAGGGTAGCCTAGTGGTTAGAGTGTAGGCGGCAGGGTAGCCTAGTGGTTAGAGTGTAGAGGCGGCAGGGTAGCCTAGTGGTTAGAGTGTAGAGGGCGGCAGGGTAGCCTAGTGGTTAGAGTGTAGAGGCGGGCAGGTACCTAGTGGTTAGAGTGTAGAGGCGGCAGGGTACCCTAGTGGTTAGAGTGTAGAGGCGGCAGGGTACCCTAGTGGTTAGAGTGTAGAGGAGGCAGGGTAACCTAGTGGTTAGAGTGTAGAGGAGGCAGGGTAGCCTAGTGGTTAGAGTGTGGTTAGAGGTAGGCGGCAGGGTAGCCTAGTGGTTAGAGTGTAGAGGGAGGTAGGGTAGCCTAGTGGTTAGAGTGTAGAGGTGGCAGGGTAGCCTAGTGGTTAGAGTGTAGAGGCGGCAGGGTACCCTAGTGGTTAGAGTGTAGAGGCGGCAGGGTACCCTAGTGGTTAGAGTGTAGAGGCGGCAGGGTAGCCTAGTGGTTAGAGTGTAGAGGCGGCAGGGTACCTAGTGGTTAGAGTGTAGAAGCGGCAGGGTAGCCTAGTGGTTAGAGTGTAGAGGCGGCAGGGTAGCCTAGTGGTTAGAGTGTAGAGTCGGCAGGTAGCCTAGTGGTTAGAGTGTAGAGGAGGCAGGGTGGCCTAGTGGTTAGAGCGTTGGACTAGTAACGAAAGGTTGCAAGTTCAAACCCCTGAGCTGACAAGGTACAAATCTGTCGTTCTGCCCCTGAACAGGCAGTTAACCCACTGTTCCTAGGCCGTCATTGAAAATAAGAATTTGTTCTTAACTGACTTGCCGAGTTAAATAAAGGAAAAATAAAATAAAAATAAATATAAATAAAACAATGATGGTGAGCTTCAAAGGACTGTGCGCCGTTGACTTACATTTAGTTAAGAATTAGTTTAACTGACTTGGTTAAAGTTATATCAGCCAGGGCTGTACTGCAGCGCCAGCTGTGCCATCAGAGTCCCTGGGTCTGCGCCCAGGCTCTGTCGTAACCGGCCGCGACTGGGAGGTCCGTGGGGCGACGCACAATCGTCCAGGTTAGGGAGGGCTTGGCCGGTAGGGAGTCCTTGTCTCATCGCGCACCAGCGACTCCTGTGGCGGGCCTGGCTCAGTGCGCGCTAACCAAGGTAGCCAGGTGCACGGTGTTTCCTCTGACACATTGGTGTGACTGGCTTCCGTGTTGGGATGCGCGCTGTGTTAAGAAGCAGTGCGGCTTGGTTGGGTTGTGTATTGGAGGACGCATGACTTTCAACCTTCGTCTCTCCCGAGCCCGTACGGAAGTTGTAGCGATGAGTCCAGATAGTAGCTACTAAAAAACAATTGGACACCACGAAATTGGGGAGAAAAAGGGGTAAAAAAAAAAGAAAGTTATATCAGCCAACTACTTTATTACCTTGGTACTTCAGGCTGTTGTCTAAAGTCAAAGCTTTTTTTTCCTTCTGTTTTTAAAAATTTGTTTTATTTATTTATTGCAGTGGCATTTCAAAAGGCTTCGAGCCAAGACTTCAATTTGTTCATAACGGACTTGGTGAAGTAAAAGTATAAATAAATTAAATCAAATGTCCTCCTGTCATGTGTCTTTTAGACCTATTTCCTGATTTTTTTCAATGTGGTTGTAATTATCGGTGCCCTGTCCTCCATCGGTTATTCTAGGAATCAACATCAATCCCAGTTTAAGGACAGTTTCAAAAATCAATTTCTATTGGTCACATTAGACCACAGCTCTCTGTATCTCTCCTATTACTGTCCCCTGACAGATAGCCCCCCCTTAGTCCACAGCTCTCTGTATCTCTCCTATTACTGTCCCCTGACAGATAGCCCCCCCTTAGTCCACAGCTCTCTGTATCTCTCCTATTACTGTCCTCTGACAGACAGCCCCCCCCCCTTAGTCCACAGCTCTCTGTATCTCTCCTATTACTGTCCTCTGACAGACAGCCCCCCCTTAGTCCACAGCTCTCTGTATCTCTCCTATTACTGTCCTCTGACAGACAGCCCCCCCTTAGTCCACAGCTCTCTGTATCTCTCCTATTACTGTCCCCTGACAGACAGCCCCCCCCTTAGTCCACAGCTCTCTGTATCTCTCCTATTACTGTCTCCTGACAGACAGCCCCCCCTTAGTCCACAGCTCTCTGTATCTCTCCTATTACTGTCCCCTGACAGACAGCCCCCCTTAGTCCACAGCTCTCTGTATCTCTCCTATTACTATCCCCTGACAGACAGCCCCCCCCTTAGTCCACAGCTCTGAGGATCTCTCCTATTACTGTCCCCTGACAGACAGCCCCCCCTTAGTCCACAGCTCTCTGTATCTCTCCTATTACTGTCCCCTGACAGACAGTCCCCCCCTTAGTCCATATCTCTCTGTATCTCTCCTATTACTGTCCCCTGACAGACAGCCCCCCCCCTTAGTCCACAGCTCTCTGTATCTCTCCTATTACTGTCCCCTGACAGACAGCCCCCCCCCCTTAGTCCACAGCTCTCTGTATCTCTCCTATTACTGTCCCCTGACAGACAGCCCCCCCCCTTAGTCCACAGCTCTCTGTATCTCTCCTATTACTGTCCCCTGACAGACAGCCCCCCTTAGTCCACAGCTCTCTGTATCTCTCCTATTACTGTCCCCTGACAGACAGCCCCCCTTAGTCCACAGCTCTCTGTATCTCTCCTATTACTGTCCTCTGACAGACAGCCCCCCTTAGTCCACAGCTCTCTGTATCTCTCCTATTACTATCCTCTGACAGACAGCCCCCCTTAGTCCACAGCTCTCTGTATCTCTCCTATTACTGTCCTCTGACAGACAGCCCCCCCTTAGTCCACAGCTCTCTGTATCTCTCCTATTACTGTCCTCTGACAGACAGCCCCCCCCCCAGCCCATATCTCTCTGTATCTCTCCTATTACTGTCCCCTGACAGACAGCCCCCCCTTAGTCCACAGCTCTCTGTATGTCTCCTATTACTATCCTCTGACAGACAGCCCCCCCCTTAGTCCACAGCTCTCTGTATCTCTCCTATTACTGTCCTCTGACAGACAGCCCCCCCCCTTAGTCCACAGCTCTCTGTATCTCTCCTATTACTGTCCCCTGACAGACAGCCCCCCCCCTTAGTCCACAGCTCTCTGTATCTCTCCTATTACTGTCCTCTGACAGACAGCCCCCCCCCCTTAGTCCACAGCTCTCTGTATCTCTCCTATTACTGTCCTCTGACAGACAGCCCCCTCCCTTAGTCCACAGCTCTCTGTATCTCTCATATTACTGTCCCCTGACAGACAGCCCCCCCCCCTTAGTCCACAGCTCTCTGTATCTCTCCTATTACTATCCTCTGACAGACAGCCCCCCTTAGTCCACAGCTCTCTGTATCTCTCCTATTACTGTCCTCTGACAGACAGCCCCCCCCCCCCTTAGTCCACAGCTCTCTGTATCTCTCCTATTACTGTCCCCTGACAGACAGCCCCCCCCTTAGTCCACAGCTCTCTGTATCTCTCCTATTACTATCCTCTGACAGACAGCCCCCCTTAGTCCACAGCTCTCTGTATCTCTCCTATTACTATCCTCTGACAGACAGCCCCCCCTTAGTCCACAGCTCTCTGTATCTCTCCTATTACTGTCCTCTGACAGACAGCCTCCCCCTTAGTCCACAGCTCTCTGTATCTCTCCTATTACTGTCCCCTGACAGACAGCCCCCCCCTTAGTCCACAGCTCTCTGTATCTCTCCTATTACTGTCCCCTGACAGACAGCCCCCCCCCTTAGTCCACAGCTCTCTGTATCTCTCCTATTACTGTCCCCTGACAGACAGCCCCCCTTAGTCCACAGCTCTCTGTATCTCTCCTATTACTGTCCCCTGACAGACAGCCCCCCTTAGTCCACAGCTCTCTGTATCTCTCCTATTACTGTCCTCTGACAGACAGCCCCCCCTTAGTCCACAGCTCTCTGTATCTCTCCTATTACTATCCTCTGACAGACAGCCCCCCTTAGTCCACAGCTCTCTGTATCTCTCCTATTACTGTCCTCTGACAGACAGCCCCCCCCTTAGTCCACAGCTCTCTGTATCTCTCCTATTACTGTCCTCTGACAGACAGCCCCCCCAGCCCATATCTCTCTGTATCTCTCCTATTACTGTCCCCTGACAGACAGCCCCCCTTAGTCCACAGCTCTCTGTATGTCTCCTATTACTATCCTCTGACAGACAGCCCCCCTTAGTCCACAGCTCTCTGTATCTCTCCTATTACTGTCCTCTGACAGACAGCCCCCCCCCACAGCTTAGTCCACAGCTCTCTGTATCTCTCCTATTACTGTCCCCTGACAGACAGCCCCCCCCTTAGTCCACAGCTCTCTGTATCTCTCCTATTACTGTCCTCTGACAGACAGCCCCCCCTTAGTCCACAGCTCTCTGTATCTCTCCTATTACTGTCCTCTGACAGACAGCCCCCTCCCTTAGTCCACAGCTCTCTGTATCTCTCATATTACTGTCCCCTGACAGACAGCCCCCCCCTTAGTCCACAGCTCTCTGTATCTCTCCTATTACTATCCTCTGACAGACAGCCCCCCTTAGTCCACAGCTCTCTGTATCTCTCCTATTACTGTCCTCTGACAGACAGCCCCCCCTTAGTCCACAGCTCTCTGTATCTCTCCTATTACTGTCCCCTGACAGACAGCCCCCCCCTTAGTCCACAGCTCTCTGTATCTCTCCTATTACTATCCTCTGACAGACAGCCCCCCCTTAGTCCACAGCTCTCTGTATCTCTCCTATTACTATCCTCTGACAGACAGCCCCCCCCTTAGTCCACAGCTCTCTGTATCTCTCCTATTACTGTCCTCTGACAGACAGCCTCCCCCTTAGTCCACAGCTCTCTGTATCTCTCCTATTACTGTCCCCTGACAGACAGCCCCCCTTAGTCCACAGCTCTCTGTATCTCTCCTATTACTGTCCCCTGACAGACAGCCCCCCCAGCCCATATCTCTCTGTATCTCTCCTATTACTGTCCCCTGACAGACAGCCCCCCAGCCCATATCTCTCTGTATCTCTCCTATTACTGTCCCCTGACAGACAGCCCCAGTCCTTATCTCTCTGGATCTCTCCCACAGAAAAAGCCTATTCATAATGTCTTTCTGGAGCAGTAGTTTTTGCCAATATAAATTATATTGCTTTTTATAGTTTTTATTTGGCGAGTCAAACTAATAAACACTGAATATGTTATAAATCAAATCACATTTTATTGGTCACATACACATATTTAGCAGATGTTATTGCGGGTGTAGTGAAATGCTTGTGTTTCCGAGCTTCAACAGTGCAGTAATATCTAACAATTCACACATCTAAAAGTCAAAATAATGGAGTTAAGAAATATATAAATATTAGGATGAGCAATGACAGAGTGGCATTGTCTAGAATACAGTAGGAAATAATATAGTATATACATATGAAATGAGTAAAGCAGTATGTAAACATTATTAAAGTGGCCAATGATTCCATGTCTATGTATGTAGTGCAGCAGCCTCTATATCAATTCAAATCAAATTTTATTTGTCACATACACATGGTTAGCAGATGTTAATGCGAGTGTAGCGAAATGCTTGTGCTTCTAGTTCCGACAATGCAGTAATAACCAACAAGTAATCTAGCTAACAATTCCAAAACTACTACCTTATACACACAAGTGTAAAGGGATAAAGAATATGTACATAAAAATATATTAATGAGTGATGGTACAGAGCGGCATAGGCAAGATGCAGTAGATGGTATTGAGTACAGTATATACATATGAGATGAGTATGTAAACAAAGTGGCATAGTTAAAGTGGCTAGTGATACATGTATTACATAAAGATGCAGTAGATGATATAGAGTACAGTATATACATATGAGATGAGTAATGTAGGATATGTAAACATTATATGAAGTGCCATTGTTTAAAGTGTCTAGTGATACATTTTTTACATCAATTTTTACATTATTGAAGTGGCTGGAGTTGAGTCAGTATGTTGGCAGCAGCCACTCAATGTTAGTGATGGCTGTTTAACAGTCTGATGGCCTTGAGATAGAAGCTGTTTTTCAGTCTCTCGGTCCCAGCTTTGATGCACCTGTACTGACCTCGCCTTCTGGATGATAAGCGGGGTGAACAGGCAGTGGCTCGGGTGGTTGTTGTCCTTGATGATCTTTATGGCCTTCCTGTGACATCGGGTGGTGTAGGTGTCCTGGAGGGCAGGTAGTTTGCCCCTGGTGATGCTTTGGGCAGACCTCACCACCCTCTGGAGAGCCCTGCGGTTATGGGCAGTGCAGTTGCCGTACCAGGCGGTGATACAGCCCTACAGGATGCTCTCACTTGTGCATCTGTAGAAGTTTGTAAGGGTCTCAGGGGGCAAGCCACATTTCTTCTGCCTCCTGAGCTTGAAGAGGCACTGTTGCGCCTTCTTCACCACACTGTCTGTGTGGGTGGGCCATTTCAGATTGTCGGTGATGTGTACACTGTGGAACTTGAAGCTTTTCACCTTCTCCACTACTGTCCCGTCAATGTGGATATGGATGGAGGTCCACGATCAGCTCCTTCATTTTGTTGACGTTGAGGGCTACTGTCCTTGCACCACTCCGCCAGAGCCCTCACTTGTTTTGTTGATGTGGAGGGAGAGGTTATTTTCCTGGCCCCACTCTGCCAGAGCCCTCACCTCCTCCCTGTAGACTGTCTCGTCATTGTTGGTAATCAGGCCTACAACTGTTATGTCGTCTACAAACTTGATGATTGAGTTGGAGGCGTGCGTGGCCACGCAGTCGTGGGTGAACAGAGAGTACAGGAGTGGGCTGAACATGCACCCTTGTTGGGCCTCTGTGTTGAGGATCAGCAAAGTGGAGATGTTGTTTCCTGCCTTCACCACCTGGGGGTGTCCCGTCAGGAAGTCCAGGACCCAAATGCACAGGGCGGAGTTCAGACCCAGGGCCCCGAGATTGGTGATGAGCTTGGAGGGTACTATGGTGTTGAAGGCTGAGCTGTAGTCAATGAACAGCATTCTTACATAGGTATTCCTCTTGTCCAGATGGGATAGGGCAGTGTGCAGTGTGGTTGAGATTGCATCGTCTGTGGACCTATTGGGGCGGTAATCAAATTGATGTTTGTCTAGGGTGTCAGGTAGTGAGTCCTACGGGCGATAGTCATTTAGTTCAGTTGCCGTTGCTTTCTTGGGGCGCATGAGTGGCACAGTGGTCTAAGTCACTGCATATCACTGCTAGAGGCATCACTACAAACACCCTGGGTTCGAATCCAGGCTGTATCACAACCGGCTGTGATTGGGAGTCCCGTAGGGCGGCGCACAAATGGCCCAGAGTCGTCCGGGTTTGGCCGGGGTAGGGCGTCATTGTAAAGTTAAATGAAGGTTAAATAAAAAACAATGGTGGACATCTTGAAGCAAGTGTGGAGACTGCAGACTAGGGAGAGAGGGAGAGATTGAATATGTCAGTAAACAGCCAGCTGGTCTGCGCATGCTCTTGAGGACGCGGGATGCCGCCTGCCTTGCGAGGGTTAAAAACACGTTAAACTGTCTTATTCACGTCGGCCACAAAAACAGTAACACACTACGCCGCCGGGGTCAAAATGATCACAAAAATCACAGAATCACACGGGGGGACCTAGTGAATGACCTGCAGAGAGCTGGGACCAAAGTAACAAAGCCTACCATCAGTAACACACTACGCCGCCAGGGACTCAAATCCTGCAGTGCCAGACGTGTCCCCCTGCTTAAGCCAATACATGTCCAGGCCCGTCTGAAGTTTGCTAGAGAGCATTTGGATGATCCAGAAGAAGATTGGGAGAATGTCATATGGTCAGATGAAACCAAAATTTAACTTTTTGGTAAAAACTCAACTCGTTGTGTTTGGATGTTAAAGAATGCTGAGTTGCATCCAAAGAACACCATACCTACTGTGGAGCATGGGGGTGGAAACATCATGCTTTGGGGCTGTTTTTCTGCAAAGAGACCAGGACGACTGATCCGTGTAAAGGAAATAATGAATGGGGCCATGTATCGTGAGAATTTGAGTGAAAACCTCCTTCCACCAGCAACGGTATTGAAGATGAAACGTGGCTGGGTCTTTCAGCATGACAATGATCCCAAACTCACCGCCCGGGCAACGAAGGAGTGGCTTCGTAAGAAGCATTTCAATGTCCTGGAGTGGCCTAGCCAGTCTCCAGATCTCAAACCCATAGAAAATCTTTGGAGGGAGTTGAAAGTCCGTGTTGCCCAGCAACAGCCCCAAAACATCACTGCTCTTGAGGAGATATGCATGGAGGAATGGGCCAAAATACCAGCAACAGTGTGTGAAAACCTTGTGAAGACTTACAGAAAACGTTTGACCTCTGTCATTGCCAACAAAGGGTATATAACAAAGTATTGAGATAAACTTTTATTGACCAAATACTTATTTTCCACCATAATTTGCAAATAAATTTATTAAAAATCCTACAATGTGATTTTCTGGATTTTTCTCATTTTGTCTGTCATAGTTGAAGTGTACCAATGATGAAAATTACACGCCTCTCTCATCTTTTTAAGTGGGAGAATTTGCACAATTGGTGGCTGACTAAATACTTTTTTTGCCCCACTGTACATTGTGGTTCATTGATGCTGTCATTAACGTGGTTCATTGATGCTGTCATTAACGTGGTTCATTGATGCTGTCATTAACGTGGTTCATTGATACTGTCATTAACGTGGTTCATTGATGCTGTCATTAACGTGGTTCATTGATACTGTCATTAACGTGATTCATTGATGCTGTCATTAACGTGGTTCATTGATGCTGTCATTAACGTGGTTCATTGATGCTGTCGTAACGTGGTTCATTGATGCTGTCATTAACGTGGTTCATTGATACTGTCATTAACGTGGTTCATTGATGCTGTCATTAACGTGGTTCATTGATGCTGTCATTAACGTGGTTCATTGATGCTGTCATTAACGTGGTTCATTGATGCTGTCATTAACGTGGTTCGTTGATGCTGTCATTAACGTGGTTCGTTGATGCTGTCATTAACGTGGTTCGTTGATGCTGTCATTAACGTGGTTCGTTGATGCTGTCATTAGCGTGGTTCGTTGATGCTGTCATTAGCGTGGTTCGTTGATGCTGTCATTAGCGTGGTTCATTGATGCTGTCATTAGCGTGGTTCGTTGATGCTGTCATTAGCATGGTTCGTTGATGCTGTCATTAGCGTGGTTCATTGATGCTGTCATTAACGTGGTTCATTGATGCTGTCATTAGCGTGGTTCATTGATGCTGTCATTAGCGTGGTTCATTGATGCTGTCATTAGCGTGGTTCATTGATGCTGTCATTAACGTGGTTCATTGATGCTGTCATTAACGTGGTTCATTGATGCTGTCATGCGTGGTTCATTGATGCTGTCATTAACGTGGTTCATTGATGCTGTCATTAACGTGGTTCATTGATGCTGTCATTAACGTGGTTCATTGATGCTGTCATTAACGTGGTTCATTGATGCTGTCATTAACGTGGTTCATTGATGCTGTCATTAACGTGGTCCATTGATGCTGTCATTAACGTGGTCCATTGATGCTGTCATTAACGTGGTCCATTGATGCTGTCATTAACGTGGTCCATTGATGCTGTCATGCGTGGTTCATTGATGCTGTCATTAACGTGGTCCATTGATGCTGTCATTAACGTGGTCCATTGATGCTGTCATTAACGTGGTCCATTGATGCTGTCGTGCGTGGTCCATTGATGCTGTCATTAACGTGGTCCATTGATGCTGTCATTAACGTGGTTCATTGATGCTGTCATTAACGTGGTTCATTGATGCTGTCGTGCGTGGTTCATTGATGCTGTCATTATCGTGGTTCATTGATGCTGTCATTATCGTGGTTCATTGATGCTGTCATTAACGTGGTTCATTGATGCTGTCATTAACGTGGTTCATTGATGCTGTCATTAACGTGGTCCATTGATGCTGTCATTAACGTGGTCCATTGATGCTGTCATTAACGTGGTCCATTGATGCTGTCATTAACGTGGTTCATTGATGCTGTCATTAACGTGGTTCATTGATGCTGTCATTAACGTGGTTCATTGATGCTGTCATTAACGTGGTCCATTGATGCTGTCATTAACGTGGTCCATTGATGCTGTCATTAACGTGGTTCATTGATGATGTCATTAACGTGGTTCATTGATGCTGTCATTAACGTGGTTCATTGATGCTGTCATTAACGTGGTTCATTGATGCTGTCATTAACGTGGTTCATTGATGCTGTCATTATCGTGGTTCATTGATGCTGTCATTATCGTGGTTCATTGATGCTGTCATTAACGTGGTTCATTGATGCTGTCATTAACGTGGTTCATTGATGCTGTCATTAACGTGGTTCTTCAGTAATCATGTATAATACTTATTGAATGTGCATTTGCTGTTTAATTACTTCATCATCTGATCCAAGAAGGAATATTGTTTATGACAGTCGAGGGAAGAACAGCTGCTGTGATAGCGCATGCTGGGAAAGAAAGGTGTTTGCGAGGAATCTCCCTGGAATATTTTGGCGTCTCATTCGTTACACCGGTGTAGACAGCTGTGTTTTGGATCCTGTAACGGTTTTCTGTAGGCGAAGGAGAGACGGACCAAAATGCAGCGTGTAGATTGCGATCCATGTTTAATGAAAACGTAAAACACGAATCAATACAGACACTACAAAACAAAAAAAGAACGTAACGAAAACCGAAACAGCCTGTACTAGTGTAAACTAACATAGAGACAGGAACAATATATGAAGATAAACATAATAAATATAGACCAGGGCGTGAAAGATCCACGTTGGATCTAACATCCCTAGTGAATGGAGGTTTAAGCATCTGTTGTTGTCGGCTGTAACGATGTTCGTCTGATGACCAAAGCGCAGCACGTGTTCATATTTCCTTTAATTAACTGAACACTAAATACAAAAGAACAGGAGAATAAATTAAAACCGAAACAGTCCCGTATGGTACAAACACTGAAACGGAAAACAACAACCCACAACCCATAGTGGGAAAACAGGCTGCCTAAGTATGGTTCTCAATCAGAGACAACGACAGACAGCTGCGTCTGATTGGGAACCATACCAGGCCTAAACACCTAGAAATATAACACACAGAACAAAACAGAATGCTCACGCCAACTCACTGACCAAACTAAAATAGAGACATTAAAAAAAGGAACTAAGGTCAGGACGTGACATCGGCTTGATTTTACAGCATGGTATCGGGTGGATTTTAACAGAAAAAGCATCAAGGTAATGGTTTCTGTTTTACATACCATTTTGGAAATGTTGATCCAGGTCTCTTTTTCAAATGAGCCCTGTAAAGTTATGTGGAACCCCCCTCCCCCCCCCACCCCCAGCTATAATGTGTACTGTACTTCAAAATTAAACAAAGTTTAGAGTATAATCATAACCGCTAGAAGGATATTATACATACAGTTCCTTCAGAAAGTAGTCACGCCCCTTGACCTTTTCCACATTTTGTTGTTGTGTTACAGCTTGAATTTACAATCGATTTAAATTAATTTTTTTGTTTTTTTCTTCACTGGTTGACACACAATCACCCCATTAATGTCAAAGTGGAATTATGTTTTTCAAAAATGTTTACAAAATGTAATACAAAATGAAAAAAAAAAACAGATGTCTTGAGTCAATAAGTTTTCAACCCCTTTCATTGTTCTATCACGGAGCTGGAGTAAATGACATTACTAAGCTGCTCCTGTCATGCAGGTGGTGTACAGGTGGCAGGGAAGTCAGGCGCAGGAGAGTCAAACGGAGTGTAAAATGGAGTCTTTTAATAAAGTCCACGGAGTATGCTCCATAACAATAAATGTACATAACAAACAAACATGGGTACAAGGACCCGACGCGCACCTATACAACAAACACACTACACTGACAATAAAACAATCTCTGACAAAGACATGAGGGGAAACAGAGGGTTATATACACAACAGGTAATGAATGGGATTGAAAACAGGTGTGTGGGAAGACAAGACAAAACCAATGGAAAATGAAAAATGGATCAATGATGGCTAGAAGACCGGTGACGTCGAATGCCGAGCACCGCCCGAACAAGGAGAGGCAACGACTTCGGCAGAAGTCGTGACAGCTCCCGAATGGACTACATCAGGACATGGACATTGATTATATCGTAGTCCATGTGGGTTTTAAATGACAATATGAAGAGCAGCTCTGAACAGTTGAAACTGCATATTTAAAGAGCTGATTGACTATCTGCTAGACACTAATAAAAGAGCCATCATATCTGGCTCTGTGCCCTTCTCTGAATCATTGAACTCTTTGGCAGGAGTCTCTCAACAACTGACTACGTGGATATTGCAGCTCATATGGGTGTTACAACAATGGGAAAGTAATTCTGCTTTCAAAGTTGGATGAACTTGTAAACTCTCTTTTGACAAAATTACCCTTGAATGTTTTGGTACATACCGGAGAGCTCTTCTTGGTCCACACCCATTCAGCATCGTTCACACCCTGTTAAGATTTAGCCCCACCCATTCAGCATCGTTCACACCCTGTTAAGATTTAGCCCCACCCATTCAGCATCGTTCACACCCTGTTAAGATTTAGCCCCACCCATTCAGCATCGTACACACCCTGTTAAGATTTAGCCCCACCCATTCAGCATCGTTCACACCCTGTTAAGATTTAGCCCCACCCATTCTTTAAGGATTCACGTGTGAGGTCATGTACTAAACAGCCAAAGACTTCAAGACTAAAGGCTGGTTTATACTACAGGTGTGTTCGTACAATTAATCTGGAGTGCCAGTGTGCTCTGGACATTCGCAAACTGTGTTGTCAGGTTGTCCGTTGGTAAATTCAGAGTGTTGTCAGTTTGTCCGTTGGTAAATTCAGAGTGTTGTCAGTTTGTCCGTTGGTAAATTCAGAGTGTTGTCAGTTTGTCCGTTGGTAAATTCAGAGTGTTGTCAGTTTGTCCGTTGGTAAATTCAGAGTGTTGTCAGATGGTCCGTTGGTAAATTCAGAGTGTTGTCAGGTTGTCCGTTGGTAAATTCAGAGTGTTGTCAGTTTGTCCGTTGGTAAATTCAGAGTGTTGTCAGTTTGTCCTGTTGGTAAATTCAGAGTGTTGTCAGTTTGTCTGTTGGTAAATTCAGAGTGTTGTCAGTTTGTCCGTTGGTAAATTCAGAGTGTTGTCAGTTTGTCCGTTGGTAAATTCAGAGTGTTGTCAGATTGGGCGTTGGTAAATTCAGAGTGTTGTCAGGTTGTCCGTTGGTAAATTCAGAGTGTTGTCAGTTTGTCCGTTGGTAAATTCAGAGTGTTGTCAGTTTGGCCGTTGGTAAATTCAGAGCGTTTCGCTCCCGGAGCGTTCAGAGCCACACTGGACGCTCTGGCCGAGGAGTGTGGTTTGATCCGAGCGTTCTGACCTAACAGCAGCAGTCAAGCACCCAAGCTAACTGGCTAACGTTGGCTAGCTTGTCACCTACTTCCAGACACAAATGACAGAACATTTCACTCTGACCATTTTACTCTCCCTAGCAGAGCTGGTAAGGCTGTTTTCATGTTATCCAGAGCGTTGGTGAATGTGACTGTGCTGCTGGCAACAATTTATTTATGCTTTTTTTGGCCAACGTTTACTGACACCGGCCACATTCAACAGGTGTTGAGCGTTCGTAAATCCGTCAGTTATTCTGCGCTCTGGCACACTCAGACGAGAGTGCTCTGAAATCACGTCTATCGGCAGTTGTTGCAGTGACATCATAAGCATTCTGTTGAAATAGTTACTTACATAGCAGAGTCTTGTGTTTAGACACGTAGCTAGCTAGCTAAACAGTTAACCATAATCCCAACTCAAAATGTTACTACCCTGCATGAATCTGCAGGTAACTAGCCAACCAGGTTCAATGTTAGCTAGCTAACACGAGGCTATAGCACAACCGATTGGCAAACGTACTGCAAACTGAGAAATCATGTGACTAAACTAAATAACAAGAAGAAGAAACTACACTATGAAGCAAAGATAAATGACATGAAGAATGATTAATGACATTTTGGGAAAAAAGGCAAACTCGGCTCCATCATTCATTGAATCAGATGGCTCGTTCATTACAAAACCAACTGATATTGCCAACTACTTTAATGATTTCTTCATTGGCAAGATTAGCACATTTAGGCATGACGTGCCAGCAACAAACGCTGACACTACACATCCAAGTATATCAGACCAAATTATGAAAGACAAGCATTGTAAGTGAGTGTGGAAGAGGTGAACACATTATTGTTGTCAATCAACAATGACAAGCCACCAGGGTCTGACAACTTGGATGGAAAATGACTGAGGATAATAGTGGACGATATTGCCAATCCTATTTGCCATATCTTCAATATAAGTCTACTATAAAGTGTGTTGCCCTCAGGCCTGGAGGGAAGCAAAAGCCCTTCCACTACCTAAGAATAGTAAAGCCCCCTTTACTGGCGCAAATAGTCGACCAATCAACCTGTTACCAACCCTTAGAACAGTTTGGGGAAAAATGGTGTTTGACCAGATACAATGCTATATTACAGTAAACAAATAATAGTGTTTAACATGATTTTTGAATGACTACCTCATCTCTGTACCCCACACATGCAATTATCTGTAAGGTCACTCAGTCGAGCAGTGAATTTCAAACACAGATTCAACCACAAAGACCAGGGAGGTTTTCCAATGCCTCGCAAAGAAGGTCACCTATTGGTAGATGGGTACATTTTTAAAACCAGACATCGAATAGCCCTTTGAGAATGGTGAAGTTATTTATTACACTTTGGATGGTGTATCAATACACCCAGTCACTACAAAGATACAGGCGTCCTTCCTAACTCAGTTGCCGGAGAGGAAGGAAACCTTTCAGGGATTTCACCAGCCTACAATCAGGCACCATGTCCTCAGTGTTACAACCTACAACCAGGCACCATGTCCTCAGTGTTACAACCTACAACCAGGCACCATGTCCTCAGTGTTACAACCTACAACCAGGCACCATGTCCTCAGTGTTACAACCTACAACCAGGCACCATGTCCTCAGTGTTACAACCTACAACCAGGCACCATGTCCTCAGTGTTACAACCTACAACCAGGCACCATGTCCTCAGTGTTACAACCTACAACCAGGCACCATGTCCTCAGTGTTACAACCTACAACCAGGCACCATGTCCTCAGTGTTACAACCTACAACCGGGCACCATGTCCTCAGTGTTACAGCCTACAATCGGGCACCATGTCCTCAGTGTTACAACCTACAACCAGGCACCATGTCCTCAGTGTTACAACCTACAACCAGGCACCATGTCCTCAGTGTTACAACCTACAACCAGGCACCATGTCCTCAGTGTTACAACCTACAACCAGGCACCATGCTCTCAGTGTTACAACCAACAACCAGGCACCATGTCCTCAGTGTTAAAACCTACAACCAGGCACCATGTCCTCAGTGTTACAACCAACAACCAGGCACCATGTCCTCAGTGTTACAACCAACAACCAGG
>NW_027009975.1:30000-32500 GCF_036934945.1 Oncorhynchus masou masou
TATTTTCTACATTGTAGAATAATAGTGAAGACATAAAAACTATGAAATAAAACATATTGAATCATGTAGTAACCAAAACATGTTAAACAAATCAAAAAATAGTTTAATATTTTTGATTCCTCAAAGTAGCCACCTTGATGACCATGACCTTGATGACATCTTTGCACACTCTTGGTATTCTCTCAACCAGCTTCCCGAGGTAGTCACCTGGAATGCATTTCAATTAACAGGTGTGCCTTGTTAAAAGTTAATTTGTGGAATTTCTTGCCTTCTTAATGAGTTTGAGCATTTTAGTTGTGTTGTGAAAAGGTAGGGGTGGTATACAGAAGAGAGCCCTATTTGGTATGATGAAACTGTCTCTCATGAGGACCGCCACAGGAATGGAAGACCCAGAGTTACCTCTGCTGCAGAGGATAAGTTCATTAGAGTTACCAGACTCAGAAATTGCAGCCCAATTAAATGCTTCACAGAGTTCAAGTAACAGACACAACATCAACTGTTCAAGAGAAACCACTACTAAAGGACACCAATAAGAGGAAGAGACTTGCTTGGGCCAAGAAACACGAGCAGTGGACATTAGACCGATGGAAATCTGTCCTTTGGTCTGACTGATTCCATCTGGTTTGTGCTTTGTGGGACTATCCTTTGTTTTTCAACAGGACAATGACCCAAAACATACCTCCAGGCTGTGTAAGGGCTATTTGACCAAGAAGGAGAGTGATGGAGTGCTGCATCAGATGACCTGGCCTCCACAATCACCCGACCTCAACTCAACTGAGATGGTTTGGGATGAGTTGGACCGCAATGTGAAGGAACAGCAGCCAACAAGTGCTCAGCATATACATTTACATTTAAGTCATTTAGCAGACGCTCTTATCCAGAGCGACTTACAAATTGGATATGTGGGAACTCCTTCAAGACTGCTGGAAAAGCATTCCTCATGACGCTGGTTGTAACGGTTTTCTGTAGGCGAAGGAGAGTCGGACCAAAATGCAGCGTGTAGATTGCGATCCATGTTTAATGAACAAACGTAAAACACGAATCAATACAAATACTACAAAACAAAAAACGTAACGAAAACCGAAACAGCCTAAACTAGTGTAAACTAACATAGAGACAGGAACAAGGACACTAAGGACAATCACCCACAAAACACACAAAGAATATGGCTACCTAAATATGTTTCCCAATCAGAGACAACGATAATCACCTGACTCTGATTGAGAACCGCCTCAGGCAGCCATAGACTATGCTATACACCCCACACAACCCCAAGACGAAACACACCACAAATAAACCCATGTCACACCCTGGCCTGACCCAATAAATGAAGATAAACATAATAAATATAGACCAGGCGTGACCCTGGTTGAGAGAATGCCAGGAGTGTTTCGAAGCTCTCATCAAGGCAAAGGGTGGCTACTTTGAAGAATCTCATGATTCCATATGTGTTTTATCAAAGTTTTGATGTCTTCATTATTATTCTACAATGTAGAAAATAGTTTAAAAAATAAAGAAAAACCCATGATTGAGTAGGTGTGTCCAAACTTCTGACTGGTACTGTATGTCAGAGTCAGCATCCGGCCCACTGCCCTTTGACTTACCCTCATCCTATCTTCCCTGTCATGCCAACACTGTTCTATACTTTAAAAAATACGTGGCAGGGCCTCCTGGGTGGCGCAGTGTTCTAGGGCACTGCATCGCAGCATAGCTGTGCCACCAGAGACTCTGGGATAGAGTCCAGGCTTTGTCGCAGCCGGCCACCACCGGGAGGTCCGTGGGGCGGCGCACAACTGGCCCAGCGTCGTCCGGGTTAGGGGAGGCTTGGCCGGCAGGGATATCCTTGTCTCATCGCGCACTAGCGACTCCTGTGGCGGGCCGGGCGCAGTGCACGCTGACACGGTCACCAGGTGTACGGTGTTTGTACGGCTTCCGGGTTAAGTGGGCATTGTGTCAAGAAGCAGTGCGGCTTGGCAGGGTCGTGTTTCGGAGGACGCACGGCTCTCGTCCTTCGCCTCTCCCGAGTCCGTACGGGAGTTGCAGCGATGAAACAGGACAGTAAATAAAGACTGTAACTACCAATTGGATACCGTGAAAAAGGGGAGAGAAAAAAGGGTTAAAAAACAAAAAGAACGTGGCTAATTCTTCTCTTTTATTTTTTTATTGTTTGTCATCCATCCTCAGTACCCTCACTTCCTGAAGAGAGAGGGTAACAAGCTCCAGATCCTGCTGCAGAGGAGGAAAAGATACAAGAACAGGACTATCCTGGGATACAAGACCCTGGCTGTAGGAACCATCGACATGGCTGAGGTAGGAACACAATGAGAGAAGACCCTGGCTGTAGGAACCATCGATATGTTTGAGATAGGAACACAATGAGAGAAGACCCTGGCTGTAGGAACCATCGACATGGCTGAGGTAGGAACACAATGAGAGAAGACCCTGGCTGTAGGAACCATCGACATGGCTGAGGTAGGAACACAATGAGAGAAGACCCTGG
>NW_027009976.1:0-36926 GCF_036934945.1 Oncorhynchus masou masou
AACTGGTCTGGGCTGGTAACACATTCCTCTGGGGGAGATAATGACGTGGTCTGAGCTGGTAACACATTCCTCTGGGGGAGATAATGAGGTGGTCTGGGATGGTAACACATTCCTCTGAGGGAGATAATGAGGTGGTCTGGGATGGTAACACATTCCTCTGAGGGAGACAATGACGTGGTCTGGGTCTGAGCTGGTAACACATTCCTCTGAGGGAGATAATGACTTGGTCTGGACTGGTAACACATTCATCTGAGGGAGATAATGACGTGGTCTGAGCTGGTAACACATTCCTCTGAAGGAGATAATGACGTTGTCTGAGCTGGTTGCTCATTCTTCTGAGGAAGATAATGACAAAGTCTCGGTCTGAGGAGGTAACACATTCCTCTGAAGGAAATAATGACGTGGTCTGGACTGGTATTGACTGGTGTTGGGAACCTCCTCAGCTCTACAACAGTGCTGATCGTTGACTGGTGTTGGGAACCTCCTCAGCTCTACAACAGTGCTGATATTTGACTGGTGTTGGGAACCTCCTCAGCTCTACATCAGTGCTGATATTTGACTGGTGTTGGGAACCTCCTCAGCTCTACATCAGTGCTGATATTTGACTGGTGTTGGGAACCTCCTCAGCTCTACAACAGTGCTGATCGTTGACTGGTGTTGGGAACCTCCTCAGCTCTACAACAGTGCTGATCATTGACTGGTGTTGGGAACCTCCTCAGCTCTACAACAGTGCTGATCATTGACTGGTGTTGGGAACCTCCTCAGCTCTACAACAGTGATGATATTTGACTGGTGTTGGGAACCTCCTCAGCTCTACATCAGTACTGATCATTGACTGGAGTTGGGAACCTCCTCAGCTCTACAACAGTCCTGATATTTGACTGATGTTGGGAACCTCCTCAGCTCTACAACAGTGCTGATCGTTGACTGGTGTTGGGAACCTCCTCAGCTCTACAACAGTGCTGATCGTTGACTGGTGTTGGGAACCTCCTCAGCTCTACAACAGTGCTGATCGTTGACTGGTGTTGGGAACCTCCTCAGCTCTACAACAGTGCTGATCGTTGACTGGTGTTGGGAACCTCCTCAGCTCTACAACAGTGCTGATCGTTGACTGGTGTTGGGAACCTCCTCAGCTCTACAACAGTGCTGATCGTTGACTGGTGTTGGGAACCTCCTCAGCTCTACAACAGTGCTGATCGTTGACTGGTGTTGGGAACCTCCTCAGCTCTACAACAGTGCTGATCGTTGACTGGTGTTGGGAACCTCCTCAGCTCTACAACAGTGCTGATCGTTGACTGGTGTTGGGAACCTCCTCAGCTCTACAACAGTGCTGATCGTTGACTGGTGTTGGGAACCTCCTCAGCTCTACAACAGTGCTGATCGTTGACTGGTGTTGGGAACCTCCTCAGCTCTACAACAGTGCTGATCGTTGACTGGTGTTGAGAACCTCCTCAGCTCTACAACAGTGCTGATCGTTGACTGGTGTTGGGAACCTCCTCAGCTCTACAACAGTGCTGATCGTTGACTGGTGTTGGGAACCTCCTCAGCTCTACAACAGTGCTTTGTTGACTGGTGTTGGGAACCTCCTCAGCTCTACATCAGTGCTGATCGTTGACTGGTGTTGGGAACCTCCTCAGCTCTACATCAGTGCTGATCGTTGACTGAGTTGGGAACCTCCCTCAGCTCTACAACAGTGCTGATCGTTGACTGGTGTTGGGAACCTGCGTCAGCTCTACATCAGTGCTGATCGTTGACTGGTGTTGGGAACCTCCTCAGCTCATCAGTGCTGATATTTGACTGGTGTTGGGAACCTCCTCAGCTCTACATCAGTGCTGATGGTCTGACTGTGTGTTGGGAACCTCTTAGCTCTACATCAGTGCTGATCGTTGACTGGTGTTGGGGAACCTCCTCAGCTCTACATCAGTGCTGATGCGTTGACTTGAGTTGGGAACCTCCTCAGCTCTACAACAGTGCTGATCGTTGACTGGTGTTGGGAACCTCGTCAGCTCTACATCAGTGCTGATCGTTGACTGGTATTTGGGAACCTCCTCAGCTCTACATCAGTGCTGATATTTGACTGGTGTTGGGAACCTCCTCAGCTCTACAACAAAGTGCTGATCGTTGACTGGTGTTGGGAACCTCCTCAGCTCTACAACAGTGCTGATCATTGACTGGTGTTGGGAACCTCCTCAGCTCTACAACAGTGCTGATCATTGACTGGTGTTGGGAACCTCTCCAGCTCTACAACAAGTGTTAACCCTTGACTGGTGTTGGGCTCTAAGGACCAGCAGTGTTAACCCTAACCCTTTACCAGAGGCTCTATGGACCAAGATGTTAACCCTTTACAGAGACTCTATGGACCAGCAGTAAGCTTAACCTTTACAAGAGACTCTATGGACCAGCAGTGTTAACCCTAACCCTTTACCAGAGGCTTAATGGACCAGCAGTGTTAACCCTTTACAAGAGACTCTACGGACCAGCAGTGGTAACCCTAACCCTTTACCAGAGGCCATATGGTCCAGCAGTGTTAACCCTAACCCTTTACCAGAGACTCTATGGACCAGCAGTGTTAACCCTTTACCAGAGACTCTATGGACCAGCAGTGTTAACCCTTTACCAGAGGCTCTACGGACCAGCAGTGGTAACCTAACCCTTTACCAGAGGCTCTATGGACCAGCAGTGTTAACCCTTTACCAGAGACTCTATGGACCAGCAGTGTTAACCCTTTACCAGAGGCTCTATGGACCAGCAGTGGTAACCCTAACCCTTTACCAGAGGCTCTATGGACCAGCAGTGGTAACCCTAACCCTTTACCAGAGACTCTATGGACCAGTGGTTAACCCTTTACCAGAGGCTCTATGGACCAGCAGTGTTAACCCTTTACCAGAGGCTCTATGGACCAGCAGTGTTAACCCTTTACCAGAGGCTCTATGGACCAGCAGTGTTAACCTAACCCTGTTAACCCTTTACCAGAGGCTCTATGGACCAGCAGTGTTAACCTAACCTTTACCAGAGGCTCTATGGACCAGCAGTGTTAACCCTAACCCTTTACCAGAGGCTCTATGGACCAGCAGTGTTAACCCTTTACCAGAGGCTCTATGGACCAGCAGGTTAACCCTTTACCAGAGGCTCTGGACCAGCAGTGTTAACCCTTTACCAGAGGCTCTATGGACAGTTAATCTAACCCTTTACCAGAGACTCTATGGACCAGCAGTGTTAACCTAACCCTTTACCAGAGGCTCTATGGACCAGCAGTGTTAACCCTTTACCAGAGACTCTATGGACCAGCAGTGTTAACCCTTTACAGAGCTCTATGGACAGCAGTGTTAACCCTTTACCAGAGGCTCTATGGACCAGCAGTGTTAACCCTTTACCAGAGGCTCTATGGACCAGCAGTGTTAACCCTTTACCAGAGGCTCTATGGACCAGCAGTGTTAACCCTAACCCTTTACCAGAGGCTCTATGGACCAACAGTGTTAACCCTATACAGGCCACAGGCAGCTTGGTTTATACAGGCAGCTTGGTATATACAGGCAGCTTGGTATATACAGGCAGCTTGGTATATACAGGCAGCTTGGTTTATACACGCAGCTTGGTTTATACAGGCAGCTTAGTTTATACAGGCAGCTGGGTATATACAGGCAGCTTGGTTTATACAGGCAGCTTGGTATATACAGGCAGCTTAGTTTTTATACAGGCACTGGCAGCTTAGTATATACAGGCCACTGGCAGCTTGGTATATACAGGCCACAGGCAGCTTGGTATACAGACAGCTTGGTATATACAGGCAGTTTGGTATATACAGGCAGCTTGGTGTATACAGGCAGCTTGGTGTATACAGGCCACAGGCAGCTTGGTATATACAGGCCACTGGCAGCTTGGTATATGCAGGCAGCTTGGTGTATACAGGCCACAGGCAGCAGTATATACAGGAGCTTGGTATATACAGGCCACATGCAGCTTGGTATATACAGGCCACAGGCAGCTTGGTATATACAGACCACATGCAGCTTGGTATATACAGGCCACAGGCAGCTTGGTATATACAGGCCACTGGCAGCTTGGTATATACAGGCCACTGGCAGCAGGTATATACAGGCCACAGGCAGCTTGGTATATACAGGCCACTGGCAGCTTGGTATATACAGGCCACAGGCAGCTTGGTGTATATAGGCCACATGCAGCTTGGTATATACAGGCCACAGGCAGCTTGGTATATACAGGCCACAGGCAGCTTGGTGTATACAGGCCACATGCAGTTTGGTATATACTGGCCACTGGCAGCTTGGTATATACAGGCCACAGGCAGCCAGGTATACACAGGCAGTTTGGTATTTACAGGCAGCTTGGTATATACAGGCCACAGGCAGCTTGGTATATACAGGCCACTGGCAGCAGGTATATACAGGCAGCTTAGTATATACAGGCCACAGGCAGCTTGGTATATACAGGCCACAGGCAGCTTGGTATATACAGGCGAAGGCAGCTTGGTATATACAGGCCGAAGGCAGCAGTATATACAGGCCGAAGGCAGCAGGTATATACAGGCCACTGGCAGCTTTAGTATATACAGGCAGCTTGGTATATACAGGCCACTGGCAGCTTGGTATATACAGGCCACAGGCAGCTTGGTGTATACAGGCAGCTTGGTATGTATAGGCCACAGGCAGCTTGGTATATACAGGCCACTGACAGCTTGGTATATACAGGCCACAGGCAGCTTGGTATATAAAGGCCACAGGCAGCTTGGTATATACAGGCAGCTTGGTATATACAGGCAGCTTGGTATATACAGGCAGCTTGGTATATACAGGTCACAGGCAGCTTGGTATATACAGGCAGCTTGATATATACAGGCCAAAGACAGCTTGGTATATACAGGCAGCTTGGTATATACAGGTCACAGGCAGTTTGGTTTATACAGGCAGCTTGGTATATACAGGCAGCTTGGTATATACAGGCAGCTTGGTATATACAGGCAGCTTGGTATATACAGGCAGCTTGGTGTATACAGGCAGCTTGGTATATACAGGCCACAGGCAGCTTGGTATATACAGGCAGCTTGGTATATACAGGCAGCTTGGTATATACAGGCCACAGGCAGCTTGGTATATACAGGTCAGCAGCTTGGTATATACAGGCAGCTTGGTACATACAGGCAGCTTGGTATATACAGGTCACAGGCAGTTTGGTATATACAGGCAGCTTGGTATATACAGGTCACAGGCAGCTTGGTATATACAGACAGCTTGGTATATACAGGCAGCTTGGTGTATACAGGCAACTTGGTATATACAGGCAGCTCCCGGGTATATACAGGCCACAGGCAGCTTGGTATATACAGGCAGCTTGGTATATACAGGTCACAGGCAGCTTGGTATATACAGGCATCTTGGTATATACAGGTCACAGGCAGCTTGGTATATACAGGCTACAGGCAGCTTGGTATATACAGGTCACAGGCAGCTTGGTATATACAGGCATCTTGGTATATACAGGTCACAGGCAGCTTGGTATATACAGGCTACAGGCAGCTTGGTATATACAGGTCACATGCAGCTTAGTATATACAGGCAGCTTGGTATATACAGGTCACAGGCAGCTTGGTATATACAGGCTACAGGCAGCTTGGTATATACAGGCAGCTTGGTATATACAGGCAGCTTGGTATATACAGGCCTACAGGTAGCTTGGTATATACATGCTACAGGCAGCTTGGTATATACAGGCAGCTTGGTATATACAGGCCACAGGCAGCTTGGTATATACAGGCTACAGGCAGCTTGGTATATACAGGCAGCTTGGTATATACAGGCAGCTTGGTATATACAGGCCACAGGCAGCTTGGTATATACAGGCCACAGGCAGCTTGGTATATACAGGCAGTTTGGTAAATACAGGCAGTTTGGTAAATAGAGCACACAGGCAGTTTGGTATATACAGGCCACAGGTAGCTTCTGTGGACCAGAGCAAAGCTCCATGTTTGTCAAGCAACTTGGTATATACTCAGATTGTATATGCTTGAAGTTAGTGAGGGAGATATGAGTCTCAGCTTCAGTGATGTTTGCAATTCATTCCAGTCATTGGCAGCAGAAGCTCGTCTGGAGGTTTGTTAACACAGTGTCCAAAGAAGGTCCAGATGTATACAGAATGGTGTCGTCTCCGTAGAGGTGGATCAGAGAATCACCAGCAGCAAGAGCGACATCATTGATACATACAGACAAAAAGAGTCGCCCGAGAATTGAACCCTGTGGCACCCCATAGAGACTGCCAGAGGTCCGGACAACAGGCCCTCGATTTGACACACTGAACTCTATCTGAGAAGTAGTTGGTGAACCAGGCGAGGCAGTCATTTGAAAAACCGAGGCTACTGAGTCTGCCCGATAAGAATATGGTGATTGACAGAGTCGAAAGCCTTGGCCAGGTTGATGAAGACGGCTGCACAGTACTGTCTTTTATTGATGGCGGTTATGATGTCGTTTAGGACCTTGAGCATGGCTGAGGTGCACCCCATGACCAGCCGGAATCCAGATCACACAGCGGAGAAGGTATGGTGGGATTCAAAATGGTCATTCGAGGTTTTCTTTATTTTTACTATTTTCTACATTGTAGAATAATAGTGAACGTCGTGCTATGAAATAACACATATGGAATCATGTAGTAACCAAAAAAGTGTTAATTAAAAAAATCTAAATATATTTTATTTTTTGAGATTCTTCAAAGTAGCCATCCTTTGCCTTGATGACAGCTTTGCACACTCCCAGCTTCATGGGGTAGTCACCTGGAATTTCAATTAACAGGTGTGCCTTGTTAAAGTTAATTTATGGAATATCTTCCCTTCTTAATGCATTTGAGCCAATCAGTTGTGTTGTTACAAGGTAGAGGTGGTATACAGAATATAGTCCTATTTGGCAAAAGACCGAGTCCATATTATGACAAGAACAGCTCAAATAAGCAAAGTCAAATGACAGTCCATCATTACTTTAAGACATGAAAGTCAGTTCATCTGGAACATTTCAGGAACATTGAACTTTTCTTCAAGTGCTGTGACATCAAGCGCTGTGATGAAACTGTCTCTCATGAGGACCGCCACAGGAAAGGAAGACCCAGAGTTACCTCTGCTGCAGAGGATAAGTTTATTCGAGATACCAGCCTCAGAAATTGCAGCCCAAATAAATGCTTCACAAAGTTCAACTAACAGATACATCTCAACATCAACTGTTCAGAGGAGACTGTGAATCAGGCCTTCATGGTTGTATTGCTGCAAAGAAACCACTACTAAAGGACACCAATAAGAAGAAGAGACTTGCTTGGTCCAAGAAACATGAGCAATGGACATTAGACCGGTGGAAATCTGTCCTCTGGTCTGATGAGTCCAAATTTGAGATGTTTGGTTGCAACCGCCTTGTCTTTGTGAGACAGAGTAGGGGAACGGATGATCTCCGCATGTGTGGTTCCCACCGTGTGAAGCATGGAGGAGGGGAGGTGTGATGGTGTGGTGATGCTTTGCTGATTACACTGTCAGTGATTTATTTTGAATTCAAGGCACACTTAAATGGCTACAGCATTCTGCAGCGATATGCCATCCCATCTGGTTTGCGTTTAGTGGGACTATCATTTGTTTTTCAACAGGACAATGACCTAACACACCACCAGGCTGTGTAAGGGCTGTTGACCAGAAGGAGAGTGATGGAGTGCTGCATCAGATGACCTGGCCCTTACAAGCACCGACCTCCAACCCAATTGAGATGGTTTGTGATGAGTTGGACCGCAGAGTGAAGGAAAAGCAGCCAACAATTGTTAAGCATATGTAGGAACTCCTTCAAGACTGTTGGGAAAGCATTCCAGGTGAAGCTGGTTGAGAGAATGCCAGAGTGTGCAAAGCTGTCATCAAGGCAAAGGGTGGCTACTTTGAAGAATCTCAAATATAAAATATGCTGATGTGTTTAACACCTTTTTAGGTTACTACATGATTCCATGTGTTATTTCATAGTTTTGATGTCTTCACTATGATTCTATAATGTAAATAGTCCAAATAAAGAAAAACCCTTGAATGAGTAGGTGTGTCCCAGACTTATGACTGGTACTGTGTAAATGAGTACAGAGCCATCAGCACTCACTACTGGTTTTTGGTTTCATGACACCATTTCACTGTGGAGCCGCCCGTCCAGTCCAACCATTTTAGTGTACTAGAACACTCAGCCAACTATATTTAATGATCTGAACGTCCTGAGTTCCAAATTTCACAAGAGTTCCGTAAAGAAGCACAAGTCTCTGAACCACTCTCAAATATTTTAAAGCTCTAGAACATTTAAATGGATTCCAAACTATGTTTTAATTCCCCCAATAAATGGTATAATATACACTGTGCTCCTTTGTAAATAATTGACTTCTGACATATAACTTACATTTCCTGTGAGAAGTTTGTTTTAATACTTTGCTCACAAATAATGGAAAATGTTGCTTGCAAGCGAACGGTAATGGTAATGGTACGATCACGCCTCATCAGCAGAGCGCCCTAACTTATTACAGCCTGATTAACAATCTAACCTCTACCCACCTTCCTGCCACCTCCTACACGTTAGGCCTTCCTGCCCACCTCCTACCGTTGGGCCTTCCCTGCCACCTCCTACACGTTGGGCCTTCCTGCCACCTTCTACATGTTGGGCCTTCCTGCCATCTCCTACCGTTAGGCCTTCCTGCCATCTCCTACCGTTGGGCCTTCCTGCCACCTCCTACGTTGGGCCCTTCCTGCCACCTTCTACACGTTGGGCCTTCCTGCCATCTCCTACCGTTGGGCCTTCCTGCCACCTCCTACACGTTAGGCCTTCCTGCCTCCTACACATTAGGCCTTCCTGCCACCTCCTACCCGTTAGGCCTTCCTGCCACCTCCTACACGTTGGGCCTTCCTGCCCATCTCCTACACGTTAGGCCTTCCTGTCATCTCCTACACGTTGGGCCTTCCTGCCACCTCCTACACGTTAGGCCTTCCTGTCTCCTACACGTTAGGCCTTCCTGCCACCTCCTACACGTTAGGCCTTCCTGCCATCTCCTACACGTTGGGCCTTCCCCTGCCATCTCCTACACGTTAGGCCTTCCTGCCACCTCCTACCGTTGGGCCTTCCTGCCACCTCCTACACGTTGGGCCTTCTGCCACCTCTAACACGTTGGGCCTTCCCTGCCACCTCAAACTTTGGGTCAGGTTTAGCCCTCTTTCTGTTGTGTTATTGTTTGTGGTAAAGTTACGTTTACACCTTAGTGAATTGTAGTTGTTGTTTGATATCCATAGTGATTTGACATGTTGTAGTTTGATATCCATAGTGATTTGACATGTTGTGGTGCTGAGTTGTAGTTTGATATCCATGGTGATTTGACATGTTGTAGTTTGAAATCCATAGTGATTTGACATGCAGTAGTTTGATATCCATAGTGATTTGACATGTTGTAGTTTGATATCCATAGTGATTTGGCATGTTGTAGTTTGATATCCATAGTGATTTGGCATGTTGTGGTGCTGAGTTGTAGTTTGATATCCATAGTGATTTGACATGTTGTAGTTTGATATCCATAGTGATTTGGCATGTTGTAGTTTGATATCCATAGTGATTTGGCATGTTGTGGTGCTGAGTTGTAGTTAGATATCCATAGTGATTTGACATGTTGTAGTTTGATATCCATAGTGATTTGACATGTTGTAGTTTGATATCCATAGTGATTTGATATGTTGTAGTTTGATATCCATAGTGATTTGACATGTTGTGGTGCTTTGAGTTGTAGTTTGATATCCATAGTGATTTGACATGTTGTAGTTTGATATCCATAGTGATTTGACATGTTGTGGTGCTGAGTTGTAGTTTGATATCCATAATGATTTGACATGTTGTGCTGCTGAGTTGTAGTTTGATATCCATAGTGATTTGACATGTTGTGGTGCTGAGTTGTAGTTTGATATCCATAGTGATTTGACATGTAGTAGTTTGATATCCATAGTGATTTGACATGTTGTAGTTTGATATCCACAGTGATTTGACATGTAGTGGTGCTGAGTTGTAAAAATGGTGAACTGAAGCCAAATGTTTCTTTCCATGATCGCTCAGTGAGGTCCCTCTGTCTCTTACCCCCACACCCATGTACCCTAATCCCTCCCATCCTGACTCCATATACATGGGCCCCCAGGCTGCGTCCCTCTCCCAGCATGCATCCTGGTAATGAGGACCAGTTAGAACACTAATGAGTGTGTTGCTCGTAGCTCTAGCCAGTACTGACTCAGCATACAGTAAAGGGCTGTTGAAGGAGCTTCTCAACCGGTTTTCGTTACTATATGGTACCCCACAATCACGTTTCTCTCTGCCCGAAGTACCCCCCTGTTTGTAAAACTGATCAACATGTCTACTGTATGTTCTCATGAGTCTTCCCAAGTACCCCTGGTGGATAGGCCAGGGAGATGCAGGGGAGGGTCCTAACACCAAGGTTGAGAGCCAGTGGCACGGTAGTAAACGTGGTCCCCAACCTGGGCCAAGGATCCAGCCCAACTCTTCATCCCCCAACCTGGACGGGATCAACCCAAATCTTCATCCCCCAACCTGGACAGGGCTCTTCATCCCCCAACCCGGGAACCCAACTCTTCATCCCCCAACCTGGGCCAGGGATCCAACCCAACTCTTCATCCCCCAACCTGGACGGGATCCCCAACCCCAACTCTTCATCCCCCAACCTGGACGGGATCCAACCCAACTCTTCATCCCCCAACCTGGACGGGATCCAACCCAACTCTTCATCCCCCAACCTGGACGGGATCCAACCCAACTCTTCATCCCCAACCCCATCCAGCAACTCTTCATCCCCCAACCTGGACGTGATCCAACCCAACTCTTCATCCCCCAACCTGGACGGGATCCAACCCAACTCTTCATCCCCCAACCTGGACCTGGACGTGATCCAACCCAACTCTTCATCCCCCAACCTGGATGGGATCCAACCCAACTCTTCATCCCCCAACCTGGACGGATCCAACCCAACTCTTCATCCCCCAACCTGGATCCTGGGTCCAACCCAACTCTTCATCCCCAACCTGGACGTGATCCAACCCAACTCTTCATCCCCCAACCTGGACGTGATCCAACCCAACTCTTCATCCCCCAACCTGGACGTGATCCAACCCAACTCTTCATCCCCCAACCTGGACGTGATCCAGCCCAACTCTTCATCCCCCAACCTGGACGTGATCAACCCAAATCCCCCAACCTGGACGGCAACTCTTCATCCCCCAACCTGGACCCAACACTTCATCCCCAACCTGGACGGGATCCAACCCAACACTTCATCCCCCAACCTGGACGTGATCCAACCCAACTCTTCATCCCCAACCTGGACGGGATCCAACCAAACTCTTCATCCCCCAACCTGGACATGATCCAACCCAACTCTTCATCCCCACACCCGTGGCTGGAACTACATATATGAGAACACTGAAGTCCAGACTTCTTGTCATTTTGTTTTGTTTTAAATGATTGGCTAATAATAAAAACTAAATATGTTGAACAAAGCTCAGAATGTTTATATTATGAATCTAACTGAGTTCTACCGCCTGGCTCTTCACGACTGAGTGGACAGTGGTGTGTTCGTTATGTTCACCTCCGTCTCCCGGATTTGCCAACTTTTTAGCACCAGTCTTACAAATGGCTAACAGTCTCGCCTGGCGTGAAACGGACTAGCCCAGCTCGCCTGGCGTGAAACTAACAACCCCAGCTCGCCTGGCGGGAAACAGACTACCCCAGCTCGCCTGGCGTGAAACTAACAACCCCAGCTAGCCTGGCATGAAACTAACAACCTCAGCTCGCCTGGCGTGAAACTAACAAACCCAGCTCGCCTGGCATGAAACTAACAACCCCAGCTCGCCTGGCGTGACACGGACTACCCCAGCTCGCCTGGCATGAGACGAACTACCCCAGCTCGCCTGGTGTGAAGCTAACAACCCCAGCTCAGCTGGCGTGAAACGAGCTAGCCCAGCTCGCCTGACGTGGAACGAACTACCCCAGCTCGCAGTAGGCTCAAGTAGACAACTAGAGTCAGGGACACTGATGAGTGTGTTTGCGAGATGCCGGACAAAGAAAACATATGAAACATTTCAATATGAGCATCTCCACAGGACCTATCTTCCCTATAGGTCTACATTAAAATACAACCACTGTATGTTTCAATATGAGCATCTCCACAGGACCTATCTTCCCTATAGGTCTACATTAAAATACAACCACTGTATGTTTCAATATAACACCTCCACAGGACCTATCTTCCCTATAGGTCTACATTAAAATACAACCACTGTATGTTTCAATATGAGCATCTCCACAGGACCTATCTTCCCTATAGGTCTACATTAAAATACAACCACTGTATGTTTCAATATGAGCATCTCCACAGGACCTATCTTCCCTATAGGCCTACATTAAAATACAACCACTGTATGTTTCAATATAACATCTCCACAGGACCCAACTTCCCTATAGGTCTACATTCAAATACAACCACTGTATGTTTCAATATGAGCATCTCCACAGGACCCAACTTCCCTATAGGTCTACATTCAAATACAACCACTGTATGGTTCAATATAACACCTCCACAGGACCTATCTTCCCTTTAGGTCTACATTAAAATACATACATATAACATGTTACATATAACATGTTACATATAACATCACCATTACATTCTATAGAACTCACACCGTCATGTTTGGTCTTTCATTAGAATATGGTTCCGTTACATTCTATAGAACTCACACCGTCCTGTTTGGTCTTTCATTAGAATATGGTTCCGTTACATTCTATAGAACTCACACCGTCCTGTTTGGTCTTTCATTAGAATATGGTTCCGTTACATTCTATAGAACTCACACCGTCCTGTTTGGTTTTTCATTAGAATATGGTTCCGTTACATTCTATAGAACTCACACCGTCCTGTTTGGTTTTTCATTAGAATATGGTTCCGTTACATTCTATAGAACTCACACCGTCCTGTTTGGTTTGGTTTTTCATTAGAATATGGTTCCGTTACATTCTATAGAACTCACACCGTCCTGTTTGGTCTTTCATTAGAATATGGTTCCGTTACATTCTATAGAACTCACACCGTCCTGTTTGGTTTGGTTTTTCATTAGAATATGGTTCCGTTACATTCTATAGAACTCACACCGTCCTGTTTGGTCTTTCATTAGAATATGGTTCCGTTACATTCTATAGAACTCACACCGTCCTGTTTGGTTTAGTTTTTCATTAGAATATGGTTCCGTTTCATTCTATAGAACTCACACCGTCCTGTTTGGTCTTTCATTAGAATATGGTTCTGTTACATTCTACAGAACTCACACCGTCCAGTTTGTTTTTTCATTAGAATATGGTTCCGTTACATTCTACAGAACTCACACCGTCCAGTTTGGTTTTTCATTAGAATATGGTTCCGTTACATTCTACAGAACTCACACCGTCCAGTTTGGTTTTTCATTAGAATATGGTTCCGTTACATTCTATAGAACTCACACCGTCCAGTTTGGTCTTTCATTAGAATATGGTTCCGTTACATTCTACAGAACTCACACCGTCCTGTTTGGTCTTTCATTAGAATATGGTTCATTTTACATTCTATAGAACTCACACCGTCCTGTTTGGTTTAGTGTTTCATTAGAATATGGTTCCGTTACATTCTATAGAACTCACACCGTCATGTTTGGTCTTTCATTAGAATATGGTTCCGTTACATTCTATAGAACTCACACCGTCATGTTTGGTCTTTCATTAGAATATGGTTCCGTTACATTCTACAGAACTCACACCGTCCAGTTTGGTCTTTCATTAGAATATGGTTCCGTTACATTCTATAGAACTCACACCGTCCTGTTTGGTCTTTCATTAGAATATGGTTCCGTTACATTCTATAGAACTCACAACGTCATGTTTGGTTTTTCATTAGAATATGGTTCCGTTACATTCTATAGAACTCACACCGTCCTGTTTGGTCTTTCATTAGAATATGGTTCCGTTACATTCTATAGAACTCACACCGTCCTGTTTGGTCTGGTCTTTCATTAGAATATGGTTCCGTTACATTCTACAGAACTCACACCGTCCTGTTTGGTCTTTCATTAGAATATGGTTCCGTTACATTCTATAGAACTCACACCGTCCTGTTTGGTCTGGTTTTTCATTAGAATATGGTTCCGTTACATTCTATAGAACTCACACCGTCCTGTTTGGTTTAGTTTTTCATTAGAATATGGTTCCGTTACATTCTATAGAACTCACACCGTCCTGTTTGGTCTTTCATTAGAATATGGTTCCGTTACATTCTATAGAACTCACACCGTCATGTTTGGTCTTTCATTAGAATATGGTTCCGTTACATTCTATAGAACCCACACCGTCCTGTTTGGTCTTTCATTAGAATATGGTTCCGTTACATTCTATAGAACTCACACCATCCTGTTTGGTATTTCATTAGAATATGGTTCCGTTACATTCTACAGAACTCACACCGTCCTGTTTGGTCTTTCATTAGAATATGGTTCCGTTACATTCTATAGAACTCACACCGTCCTGTTTGGTTTAGTTTTTCATTAGAATATGGTTCCGTTACATTCTATAGAACTCACACCGTCCTGTTTGGTCTTTCATTAGAATATGGTTCCGTTACATTCTATAGAACTCACACCATCCTGTTTGGTATTTCATTAGAATATGGTTCCGTTACATTCTATAGAACCCACACCGTCCTGTTTGGTCTTTCATTAGAATATGGTTCCGTTACATTCTATAGAACTCACACCGTCCTGTTTGGTCCTTCATTAGAATATGGTTCCGTTACATTCTATAGAACTCACACCATCCTGTTTGGTATTTCATTAGAATATGGTTCCGTTACATTCTATAGAACTCACACCGTCCTGTTTGGTCCTTCATTAGAATATGGTTCCGTTACATTCTATAGAACTCACACCATCCTGTTTGGTATTTCATTAGAATATGGTTCCGTTACATTCTATAGAACCCACACCGTCCTGTTTGGTCTTTCATTAGAATATGGTTCCGTTTCATTATACATGACTGAAATTGGGAGTCGAAAAACTGTGCCATTAAAGTAATACATGAATGTTAAATTAAATACTGGCAATTTCAGAAAAGATTGAAATCCATTTTTTTTATGATATTGAGGTCATAATCAGTACATTTTTAGTGAAAAATAATAATTAAACCACCATCCAAAACTGTTTTATGAATTTTGTCTTGCTGGTTTTTGTTCTATGTTGCTCTGTCTGTATGCTACGTCTTGCTTGTTCTATGTTGCTCTGTCTGTATGCTACGTCTTGCTTGTTCTATGTTGCTCTGTCTGTATGCTATGTCTTGTTTGTCCTATGTTGCTCTGTCTGTATGCTATGTCTTGCTTGTTCTATGTTGCTCTGTCTGTATGCTACGTCTTGCTTGTTCTATGTTGCTCTGTCTGTATGCTATGTCTTGCTTGTCCTATGTTGCTCTGCGTGTGCTCACTGCTCAATGATTGTCTATATTGTTGATTGTCCATATTGTAATTGTTTTTAACCTGCCCAGGGACTGCGGTTGAAAATTAGCCGGCTGGCTAAAACCGGCACTTATACTGAAACATTGATTAATGTGCACTGTCCCTGTAAAAAATAAAATAAACTCAAGCTCAAACTCGGGCTTTGTTAGTAAACACTGCCATCATGTGGTGGGTATTGTGAATTACTACATGTATATCAGAGGAGAGGAGCACAGACAAGAGCACCGGACACTAGTGGTCAAACCAATGACTGTATGGAGGGACTGGCTGCTGACCGACAAACCCGATGCGGAACACATCCAAGAGCCCAGAAACAGACAGGGTTGGTTTACAGATCAAAGGATTACTGACCACCTGGTTGCTATATTTCCTATTCACATGTTTACTGGAAACATCAATACATTTGCACAGTAATGTATTTGCTTGTTTTTCAAATAATTTTACAATGATTGGTTAGCTAGCTATAGATATAAAATCTAATTCAACTGTATTGTGTCATACACATACTCTACAGGTGTTATTACAGGTACAGAGAAATGCTTGTTTCTAGTTTCAAACGTTTCTAGCTCTCGTCTGCCAATCGGTGGCATACCGAGTCATCCCACTCCCTCGTCTGATTGGCCGTTTCCCACAAACCGTTAATCGGCGTACGCGTCATCACACTCCCTCATTTGATTGGTCGAGAAGGCGGGCCTTCTGACTTTGTGGATGTGGTAACTAGAGACGACCCTAGTTTAGCCAGGGAATCCGGGAGCTCAGGAACAGGATATACAGTGCCTTGCGAAAGTATTCGGCCCCCTTGAACTTTGCGACCTTTTGCCACATTTCAGGCTTCAAACATAAAGATATAAAACTGTATTTTTTTGTGAAGAATCAACAACAAGTGGGACACAATCATGAAGTGGAACGACATTTATTGGATGTTTCAAACTTTTTTAACAAATCAAAAACTGAAAAATTGGGCGTGCAAAATTATTCAGCCCCTTTAATTTCAGTGCAGCAAACTCTCTCCAGAAGTTCAGTGAGGATCAACAACACAGAGTTACATGTGGAATGAACAAGCGTAACAGTCAATAACACAATAGAGAAAGTCTATATACAGTGTGTGCAAATGGCGTGAGGAGGTAAGGCAATAAATAGGCCAATAGTAGCAAAGTAATTACAATTTAGCAAATGAACACTGGAGTGATGGATGAGCAGATGATGATGTGCAAGTAGAGATACTAGTGTGCAAAAGAGAAAAAAAGTAAGTAAAAACAGTAGGAGGTAGATTTATGGGCTATTTACAGATGGACTATGTACAGCTGCAGCGATCGGTTAGCAGCTCAGATAGTTGATGTTTAAAGTTAGTGAGGGAAATATAAGTCTCCAGCTTCAGCGATTTTTGCAATTTGTTCCAGTCATTGGAGCAGAGATCTGAAAGGAAAGGCGGCCAAAGGAGGTGTTGTCTTTGGGGGTGGCCAGTGAAATATACCTGCTGGAGCGCGTGCTACTGGTAGGTATTGCTATGGTGACCAGTGAGCTGAGATAAGGCGGCGCTGTACCTAGCAAAGACTTATAGATCGCGATTTTCGTAAATTAACTTTATGACAAAGAAATATGCATAGTCGTTTGTCTCCACATGAACTAACATATTCCTTTCAACAGGACATGTTTTTTGCATGATTAGTTATGACGTTATAATCACTTACATGTGCTTACATCCTAGTATTTTTGTCGGCCATCTTTGCTGAAGAAAGTCTCCAGCCTTGGGTCGCATAGCGTCAAATTCGTCATGGCGACCACTCGATGTGACTGGTCATCGCCCAGCTGGTGATTTGCACACAGTTGGGAATCTTTTTCACCGCCTCCGGAAGTGAGAGGCGATTTGCAGTTGGAGTTTGGCAATAGGGGGCATGATTTGTTGACTTAATTGTAAACCAACTCAACCTTAATTTACCTGTTGTGACTCACTGAGGCTCCTGTTTCATCCCCTGTTAAAGGAAGTGAGTTCTCTTTCGTTCAAGCAGACAAACTCCACAGTATAAAGCGTTAACATCACTAAGGCGGTTTATTTCTAACACCCTGACCCTTCCATCTGCACCCTGACCCTTCCATCTGCACCTTGACCCATCCATCTGCACTCTGACCCTTCCATCTGCACCCTGACCCCTCCATCTGCACCCTGACCCTTCCATCTGCACCCTGACCCTTCCATCTGCACGCTGACCCCGTCCATCTGCACCCTGACCCTTCCATCTGCACCCTGACCCTTCCATCTGCACGCTGACCCCGTCCATCTGCACCCTGACTCTTCCATCTGCACCCTGACCCTTCCATCTGCACCCTGACTCAAAGGCAGCACACTTGAATACCCTGGCCAACAACCACTGAGGGCCTGCCAATTATGTATCCAATGAGATACATATTTCCAATATCACGCACTGAACACCCTTTTAACCACAAGTATATAATAACATGCTGGTTATCTCTCAAACCCTACAGCTCCAAACTGACTTGATGACCAAAGTTATCCTATTTATACTTTGTAGTACATTGTGACACTAAATGTTTCTGACTCATATCGATGCCACGCGTTGTCAGAATGGTTAATATCTGATTTGAAACCTAATCCTAAATGTAGCCGTAAATACACTGCTAACCTTATGACTAAAAAAGTTAATTTATGTTTTCATCCATTTTTACGATATAGACCATTTGACTTTGTGACTGTGTTATCTAGTGGAAACCAACCATATCGTGGTCGGCCTTGAACTTCCGTGGCTTCAACGAGAATCGTTCTCCCCCGGGTAAAACTCTAAACGAGCTCAAACTGTTCAATGTTCCAGCCAGGGGAACCGGGCTCAAGCCTGGGAAGCAGCCCGGTTTCATATCGAATGCAGTCAAATTTCAGCCGATGCAAAACACACCCACACGGGCAAGATGAATCCAAGCCGCACGGCTCTCGACGAGGGGGATGTTGAGCACTACATCCTGAGGGGTTCGTGCTGATTGGATGGATACTGTGACAGCCAGTTAAATGGCGTCTCTTCACAACAACAAGAAGTATGTCAGGGTGAGTCTGTGACAGTAGGAGGGAAGTTTGGGGGGAAAGAGGACCTTTTCTGATCCATTTGATGTTTCAGGGTGGGAACAGAGTTGGGGGCTGTGGAATCGGTGAGGGTAACCAGAAGAGGTCTTGTGTTTCTGCTGGTCATAGGGAGAAGGCGCTCTGCGTTAAAATGAATGGGGGCAAGAGATGTGAATTGTTTTGCTCTCAAGAAAAGGGGTCCATTGAAAGGACTGATTACTGGGGTAGATGGGAAATGTGAAGCTGATGGACTGAAGGGGAAGATTCCCGGTGTTTGTGATGCCTGTCGTTTGGTGCGACACAGACACTGTGGCGTCATTGGAGAAACAGAAGAGTCTTGTTCTTTTGAGATTTGATGTTGAGTCTTTGCCCGACAAAGTGATGTAAGGATATAGAAGTTATCCTGTACGAGCTTTTGTGCCGAATACGTTACGTTGTTGCAGGTGTCAAGCTGATGGGCAGCAGTGTGTAGGAGGGAGGTTCCTAGATGTTCCTATGTGGCAGCAGTGTGTAGGAGGGAGGTTCCTATGTGGTAGCAGTGTGTAGGAGGGAGGTTCCTATGTGGCAGCAGTGTGTAGGAGGGAGGTTCCTAGATGTTCCTATGTGGCAGCAGTGTGTAGGAGGGAGGTTCCTATGTGGCAGCAGAGTGTAGGAGGGAGGTTCCTATGTGGCAGCAGTGTGTAGGAGGGAGGTTCCTATATGGCAGCAGTGTGTAGGAGGGAGGTTCCTGGATGTTCCTATGTGCCAGCAGTGTGTAGGAGGGAGGTTCCTAGATGTTCCTATGTGGCAGCAGTGTGTAGGAGGGAGGTTCCTATGTGGCAGCAGTGTGTAGGAGGGAGGTTCGTAGATGTTCCTATGTGGCAGCAGTGTGTAGGAGGGAGGTTCCTAGATGTTCCTATGTGGCAGCAGAGTGTAGGAGGGAGGTTCCTATGTGGCAGCAGTGTGTAGGAGGGAGGTTCCTATGTGGCAGCAGTGTGTAGGAGGGAGGTTCCTATGTGGCAGCAGTGTGTAGGAGGGAGGTTCCTAGATGTTCCTATGTGGCAGCAGTGTGTAGGAGGGAGGTTCCTAGATGTTCCTATGTGGCAGCAGTGTGTAGGAGGAGGTTCCTAGATGTTCCTATGTGGCAGCAGTGTGTAGGAGGGAGGTTCCTAGATGTTCCTATGTGGCAGCAGTGTGTAGGAGGGAGGTTCCTATGTGGCAGCAGTGTGAAAGAGGGAGGTTCCTAGATGTTCCTATGTGGCAGCAGTGTGTAGGAGGGAGGTTCCTAGATGTTCCTATGTGGCAGCAGTGTGTAGGAGGGAGGTTCCTATGTGGCAGCAGTGTGTAGGAGGAGGTTCCTATGTGGCAGCAGTGTGTAGGAGGAGGTTCCTATGTGGCAGCAGTGTGTAGAGGGAGGGAGGTTCCTATGGGACAGCAGTGTGTAGGAGGGAGGTTCCTATGGGACAGCAGTGTGTAGGAGGGAGGTTCCTATGGGACAGCAGTGTGTAGGAGGGAGGTTCCTATGTGGCAGCAGTGTGTAGGAGGGAGGTTCCTATGTGGCAGCAGTGTGTAGGAGGGAGGTTCCTATGTGGCAGCAGTGTGTAGGAGGGAGGTTCCTATGTGGCAGCAGTGTGTAGGAGGGAGGTTCCTAGATGTTCCTATGTGGCAGCAGTGTGTAGGAGGGAGGTTCCTATGTGGCAGCAGTGTGTAGGAGGGAGGTTCCTAGATGTTCCTATGTGGCAGCAGTGTGTAGGAGGGAGGTTCCTAGATGTTCCTATGTGGCAGCAGTGTGTAGGAGGGAGGTTCCTAGATGTTCCTATGTGGCAGCAGTGTGTGTAGGAGGGAGGTTCCTATGTGGCAGCAGTGTGTAGGAGGGAGGTTCCTATGTGGCAGCAGTGTGTAGGAGGGATGTTCCTATGTGGCAGCAGTGTGTAGAGTGTAGGAGGGGAGGTTCCTATGTGGCAGCAGAGTGTAGGAGGAGGTTCCTATGTGGCAGCAGTGTGTAGGAGGAGGGTTCCTAGATGTTCCTATGTGGCAGCAGTGTGTAGGAGGGAGGTTCTAGATGTTCCTATGTGGCAGCAGTGTGTAGGAGGGAGGTTCCTAGATGTTCCTATGTGGCAGCAGTGTGTAGGAGGGAGGTTCCTAGATGTTCCTATGTGGCAGCAGTGTGTAGGAGGAGGAGGTTCCTATGTGGCAGCAGTGTGTAGGAGGGAGGTTCCTATGTGGCAGCAGTGTGTAGGAGGGAGGTTCCTAGATGTTCCTATGTGGCAGCAGTGTGTAGGAGGGAGGTTCCTAGATGTTCCTATGTGGCAGCAGTGTTTAGGAGGGGGTTCCTAGGTTCCTATATGGCAGCAGTGTTTAGGAGGAGGTTCCTATGTGGCAGCAGTGTGTGGGGAGGAGGGAGGTTCCTATGTGGCAGCAGTGTGTAGCATTGGGAAAGATGTTCCTATGTGGCAGCAGTGTGTAGGGAGGGAGGTTCCTATGTGGTAGCAGTGTGTAAGAGGGGGAGGTTCCTAGATGCCGTGTGAGCATAAATGTGGCAGCAGTGTTGGGGATGTTCCTATGGGTAGCAGTGTGGGAGGAGGTATGCCAGCATAAGGGAGGAGATGTTCCTATGTGGCAGCAGTGTGTAGGAGGGAGGTTCCAGTGTGAAGCAGTGTGTAGGAGGAGGTTCCTATGTGGCAGCAGTGTGTAGGAGGGAGGTTCCCAGATGTTCCTATGTGGCAGCAGTGTGTAGGGAGGGAGGTTCCTATGTGGCAGCAGTGTGTAGGAGGAGGTTCCTGTACCTATGTGGCAGCAGTGTGTAGGAGGGAGGTTCCTAGATGTTCCTATGTGGCAGCAGTGTGTAGGATGGAGGTTCCTATGTGGCAGCAGTGTGTAGGAGGAGGTTCCTAGAGTGTGTAGAAGGGAGTTGGCAGCAGTGTGTAGGAGGGAGGTTCCTAGATGTTCCTATGTGGCAGCAGTGTGTAGGAGGGAGGTTCCTATGTGGCAGCAGTGTGTAGGAGGGAGATCCTATGTGGCAGCAGTGTGTAGGAGGGAGGTTCCTATGTCAGAGGAGGGGTTCCTAGATGTCCTATGTGGAGCAGTGTGAGGAGGGATCCTATGGAGCAGTGTGTAGGAGGGAGGTAGATCTGTACTGGCAGAGTGTGTAGGAGGGAGGATCCTAGGAGCAGGTGTGTTCCTATGTAGATCTGTAGGGAGAACAGCAGAGAGGAGGGATCCTCAGAGGAGGAGGTGTGACTAGTAGATCTGTGGCACCAGAACAGGAGGGAGGGATCCTATGTGGCAGCAGGGTGTGACTAGTGGCAGCATCTGTAGGAGGGAGGTTCCTAGGCAGCAGTGTGTAGGAGGGATCCTATGTGGCAGCAGTGTGAAAGAGGGAGGTTCCTATGTGGCAGCAGTGTGTAGAGGAGGAGGTTCCTAGATGGGAGGGATCCTATGTCCAGCAGTGTGAGGAGGGAGGTGACTAGATGTTCTATGTGCAGCAGGAGAGGATCCAGGTGTTTAGATCTGTAGGAGGGAGGTTCCAGAACAGAGGGGAGGGATCCTGGGAGGAGGGTGTATGTAGATCTGTACCAGAACAGTGTGAGGAGGGGGATGGAGGAGGGGGTTCCTGTGTTCCTAGATGTGTACCAGAACAGTGGGAGGGATCCTCCTGAGAGGAGAAGTGTGTAGAAGGATCTAGTAGCAGAACTGTACCAGAATGTGGTAGCATTGTAGAGGAGTGTCCTGCCAGCAGAGGAGAGGTGTGACTAGTAGATCTGACCAGAAGCAGAGGGGGATCCTCAGAGGAGGAGTGTAGTAGATCTGTGCCAGGAGGGACCAGAGGGGTGAGGGATCCCTGAGAGGAGGGGTGTAGTGTAGTAGATCTGATCAGAACAGAGGGAGGGACCCCGTGTGTAGGAGGGAGAGGCAGGGTGTGGTTTCCTAGTAGGTGTACCAGAACAGAGGGAGGGATCCTGTCAGAGGAGGGGGTGGCTAGTAGATCTGTACCAGAACAGAGGGAGGGATCATGAGAGGAGCAGGTGTAGTAGATCTGTTCAGAACAGAGGAGGGATCCTGAGAGGAGGTGTGTGGCTAGTAGATCTGTACCAGAACAGAGGGAGGGATCATGAGAGGAGGGGTGTAGTAGATCTGTACCAGAACAGAGGAGAGGGATCCTCAGAGGAGGGTGTGACTAGTAGATCTGTACCAGAACAGAGGGGAGGGATCTAGATGTTCCTATGGAGTGTGTGACTGACTAGGAGGGAGGTAGATCTGTTCCTGAGAGCAGAGGAGGGATCCTCAGAGGAGGGTGTAGTAGATCTGTCCAGAACAGAGGGGAGGGATCATGAGAAGGAGGGGTGTAGTAGATCTGTACCAGAGCAGAGGAGGGATCATGAGAGGAGTGTGTGTAGTGGGGATCTGTACCAGAACAGTGGGAGGGATCCTGAGAGGAGGTGTGTAGTAGATCTGTACCAGTACAGAGGGAGGGATCCTGAGAGGAGGGTGTGGCTAGTAGATGTTCCAGAACAGAGGAGTGGATCCTGAGAGGAGTGTGGCTAGTAGATCTGTACCAGAACAGAGGGAGGGGTCCTGAGAGTGAGGAGGGGGTGTAGTAGATCTGTACCAGAACAGAGGAGGGATCCTGAGAGGAGGGTGTGACTAGTAGATCTGTACCAGAACAGAGGGAGGGATCCTGAGAGGAGGGTGTGCTAGTAGATCTGTACCAGAACAGAGGGAGGGATCCTAAGAGGAGGGGTGTGGCTAGTAGATCTGTACCAGAACAGAGGAGGGATCTAATCCTAGGAGGAGGGTGTAGTAGATCTGTACCAGAACAGAGGGAGGGATCCTGTGGAGGAGGGTGTGACTAGTAGATCTGTACCAGTACAGAGGGAGGGATCATGAGGGTGTAGGAGGGAGGGTGTAGTAGATCTGTACCAGAACAGAGGGAGGGATCCTTAGAGGACTGGTGTAGTAGATCTGTGGCAGAACAGAGGAGGGATCATGAGAGGAGGGGTGTAGTAGATCTGTACCAGAACAGAGGGAGGAGGGATCATGAGAGGAGGGGGTGTAGTAGGATCTGTGCAGAACAGAGGAGGGATCCTGAGAGGAGGGGTGTGACTAGTAGATCTGTGGCAGAACAGAGGAGGATCCTGAGAGGAGGAGGTTCCTATGTGGGCTAGTAGATCTGTACCAGAACAGGGGAGGAGAGGAGGGGGTGAGCTAGTAGATCTGTACCAGAACAGAGGGAGGATCATGAGAGGGAGGTGTGACTAGTAGATCTGTACCAGAACAGAGGAGAGGATCCTCAGAGGAGGGTGTGACTAGTAGATCTGTACAGAACAGAGTGGGAGGGATCTAGATGAGAGGAGTGTGTAGTAGATCTGTACCAGAACAGAGGGAGGATCCTCAGAGGAGGGGAGGCTAGTAGATCTGTACCAGAACAGCAGGGAGGGATCCTGAGAGGAGGGTGTAGTAGATCTGTGGCAGAACAGAGGAGGGATCATGAGAGGAGGGAGTGTGGCTAGTAGATCTGTACCAGAACAGAGGGGGGACCCTGAGAGGAGGGTGTGACTAGTAGATCTGTACCAGAACAGTGTAGGAGGGATCCTCAGAGGAGGGGGAGGTGACTAGTAGGTCTGTAGGAGGGACCAGAACAGAGGGATAAACCAACAAATCTACTTGTCACACCACTCCTCTAGGAGGAGGATCCTGGGTAGCCCTTGAACCATCTTCCTCTACTGGGGTGACAGGGTAGCCTAGTGGTTAGAGTGTTGGACTAGTAACCGAGGGAGGGAGGTTGCAAGTTCATGTCCAGAGCTGACAAGGTACAAATCTGTCATTTTGCCCCAGGAACAGTTAATTTGAGGTTCCATCCTAGGAGGAGGTCCATGTGTTCCTAGGCTGTCATTAAAAATAAGAATTTGTTCTTTACTGACTTGCCTCGTTAAATAAAATAAAATACCTTTTCTTTCCCCAGAACAGAGATGGATTTATAGCATTTATAGTAATGGTTATCAACTGTACTGCAGGGATAAAACGTAAGTCTCAGACAAGGAGAGGTTGTGGTGGCAGCAGTGTGAGGAGGAGGTTGTTGTGGCAGGTGTGTGAGACTCTGCAGGATAGCAGGAGGGATCCTGTGCAGAGGTGGAGGTTTTGGCAGTGTGTGATGGAGGTTCCATCAGGAGTGTGTAGGAGGGTGGGTTCAGTGGTGGTGGCCCATCCTTTCAGGTTGAGGGAGGTTCTGTGGAGCAGTTAGGAGGAGGACTAAATGTAGGAGGGAGTTTACATAGTGGCAGCAGTGTGTAGGATTTATTCCATGTGACAGCAGTTAGGAGGGTTGTGGCAGCAGTGTGTAGTGTTAGATGGTGTGTTAGGAGATGTGGTAGGGTAGGAGGGAGGTTCCAGATGATTTATGTCCAGCCCAGTAGGAGGGAGGTAATGTGGTGCAGTGTTGTTCCTATGTGGCAGCAGTGTGTGATGGAGGTTTATGTGGCAGCTCAGTAGGAGGGAGGTGGCAGAGGAGGAATGCAACATTTAGATGGAGGTTCCAGCCAATGAAAATGGGAGAAAGTGGTGTGTTACAGAAGGGAAGTTCCTATGTGGCAGCAGTGTGAAAGAAGAAGCATCCAGCAAGAGGGAGGTTCAGCCAATGGCAATGGTAGAAAGTTCCAACATGACCCAAAACAGTAGGAGGGAGGATCATGTAAAGGAGGGGGTTCATTAGTGTCTCATAGGTTTACATGTTCCATGTGACAGCAGTGTGTAGGAGGGAGGGCATCCAATGTTCCAGACCCAAAACAGTGGCAGCAGTAAGTGTTGCTGCAGCAGGTAAAATGACAAACAAGGAGGGAGGTTACACCAGTACGAGTGTGTAGAAAAGGGAGGTTCCTATGTGGCAGCAACATCTATGTGGCTAGGATCAGAATGTTTTCGTTAGGGACTCGATTAATGTTGCTGACAGCAGTGTGTAGAAAGGACACAAGTTAGGAGGGAGGTTCCTAGTAGCAAAAGGAGGTTCCTAACTAGCTAAAGCAGTGTTAGGAGGAGGTTCCATGTAGGAGGCATTATTTCGTTATGTGTTCCTATGTGGCAGTAGGAGGGAGGTTCCCAGATGCTAACAAAGTGAGAGGAGGTTGGGGTGATGTATGTTCTAGATGTAAGAACTCTAGAAAGTAGCGGAGGGAATGTGACATTAGATCTGTACCAGAACAGAAGAAGATGTAGAGGGAATCCTGAGAGGAGGGGTGTACCATCTCAGAAGTTATGTGTAGAGCTGTGGCTGGGGACATGAGAGGAGGGGTAGTAATCTGGACAGAGGAGGGGTGTAGTAGATCTGTCACCAGAGGGAGGGTTAGAGTAGTGCAGAACAGAGGGAGGGTTGTCATATGCTCAGTGAAGAAAGTACCAGGACAGCTGGGCTGTACCAGAACAGAGGGAGGGATCCTAGAGAGGAGGGAGGGTGTGGCTAGGAGATCTGTACCAGAACAGGGAGGGGAGAGGATCTAGTAGATCTGTAGAACAGAGGGAGGGAGGAGGAACAGTGGTGTGACTAGTAGATCTGTCAGGGACCTGTGGCACCAGAACAGAGGGAGGGATCATGAGAGGATCTAGTAGATCTGTACCAGAACAGAGGAGGGATCCTGAGAGGAGGGGGTGTGGCTAGTAGATCTGTACCAGAACAGAGGGAGGATCCTGAGAGGATCTAGTAGATACCTGTAAGCCAGAGAGGGATCCTGTTAACAAGCATGAGGGGTGTGGCTAGTAGATCTGTACCAGAACAGAGGGGATCCTGAGAGGAGGGGGTGAATAGTAGATCTGTACCAGAACATGGGTCCAGGATCCTGTACCAGAACAGAGGGAGGGATCTTGGTGAGGATCTGACCAGGGAGGGATCATAGTAGATCTGTACCAGAACAGTGGGAGGGATTGAGAGGAGTGGGTGTGGCAGTAGATCTGTACCAGAACAGAGGGAGAACAATCTGTACCAGAACAGAGGATTGTAGTAGATCTGTCAGGATCCTGAGACCAATGGGTGTGATTCTGTACCAGAACAGAGGGAGGGAATGTGTAGTAGTTGTACCAGAACAGGATCCTGACCAGGAGGGGTAGTGTTAGTTGTTGAACAGAGGGAGGATCCTCAGAGGAGGTGGTGTAGTGTTATTACTTGTCACACCACTTGTCAGGATCCTGACCTACTGGGGTGACAGGGTAGCCTAGTGGTTAGAGTGTTGGACTAGTAACCGAAAGGTTGCAAGTTCATATCCCGAGTGACAAGGTACAAATCTGTCATTTTTGCCCCTGAACAGCCAGTTAACCCACTGTTCCTAGGCTGTCATTAAAAATAAGAATTTGTTCTTTACTGACTTGTCGTTAAATAAAATAAAATACCTTTTCTTTCCCCAATGACCATTAAGATTGGATTTATAGCATTTATAGTAATGGTTATCAACTGTACTGCAGGGATAAAACGTAAGTCTCAGACAATAGAGGTTGTGTGGCAGCTGCAGAGAGGTGTTTGGGTGGTGAGACATCAGGAGAGTAACAGGGTGGGTCAGTGGTGGTGGCCCATCCTTTGTTGTTGGTCTGAAGTTGGACTAAATAGGTTTACATAGTATGGTATTTATTCATACTTGTTGTGAGTGTAGTGTTAGATGGTGTGTTAGATGGTAGGGATTTCCTGACTTTTTTGTTGTTGTTGTTGTTGATGGTCCAGCCTAGTAGGTCAGTAATGCAACATTTATTGGATGTCAACCAGTGTTAAACCTTGCATTGTTTGATAGAAGAAGAAGAAGAAGAAGAAGAAGAAGAAGAAGAAGAAGAAGAAGAAGAAACGTTCCAGCCAATGAAAATGGAGAAAGTGGTTGTTCCAATGAGAAGTTCCTGAACCAGGTGTAGTGTTATTACAGCAAGTGGGGAAGACTGGAACAGGATCAACAGACCCAAAAACAGTAAGTTACACATATAAAAACAAACGTTATTTTGATATTTACACCAGTACGAGATGTAGAAAGATTACATCATCATAACCTAGAAACCAGAAGGAAAGCTCGTTTAATGTTGCTGAAGGTAAAATGTCACAAGAAGTTCGTGTTAGCAAAACGGCTAACTAGCTAAGCTGCAGTTAGATCACATGGCATTATTTCGTTATGACACATTTCAATGTAAGCTAGCTACAAAGTTGTTATTTCTAGTAACACTGCACCAAAAATGTAACATTTAATTAAGATGCATCAATACCGTCTACGTTATGTGTTACTAGCTAGCTAAACCCCAGAAAGCTTTGCTGCCTCATGTTGTGATGTATGTTGCCAGGAGCTGGGCAAGAAGCTCTATAAGCGGCGGAGGAATCTGACCCGTGAGAAGAGGAGGAAACACATCAAGGTGGGAGCTGTGGTGGACGAAGGACTCACCACCATCCACCATCTCAGGAAGAGAAAGTAGGTCCTGTTTCCAGACTGTTTGTCCAGGATCCTGACCATGGGGTACCCAAATGTAGGGGATGTTGGGATGACTCATGGGTTGTACTTGTGGTGTCCAGGATCCTGATATAATAAAACAGTGGTATATGTAATGTTAACCAACAAAGATGGAGAACAACAAGCATGAGCAAACTGACCAGGTGACCAATGGGCCTAGTGTATTCTGAATGTGGTTGTCCAGGATCCTGACCAGGTGTAGTGTTATTGTTGTTGTCCTGACCAGGTGTAGTGTTATTGTTGTTGTCCAGGATCCTGACCAGGTGTAGTGTTATTGTTGTTGTCCAGCATCCTGACCAGGTGAAGTGTTGTGGTTGTTTTGAGTCCTAGGGTGTATGGTAGTAGTACCCAGGTCTTTGTTGCTGTGGTCTGATTTGCTTGTTGAGTTGCGGTGCTTGTTCCTTCGCTCCATCACCATTGCCATGTTGCAGTCTGAAAGTGTTGTTGTTGTTTGTCGTCCCTGCTCAGCTCCAGAGCCAACAACACTCTGTAGTCTAAACGTGATGTTGTTGATTGTCGTCCTGCTCAGCTCCAGAGCCAACAACACTCTGTAGTCTAAACGTGATGTTGTTTGTCGTCCTGCTCAGCTCCAGAGCCAACATCACTCTGTAGTCTAAACGTGATGTTGTTGATTGTCGTCCTGCTCAGCTCCAGCCCCAGAGCCAACAACACTCTGTAGTCTAAACGTGATGTTGTTGATTGTCGTCCCTGCTCAGCTCCAGAGCCAACAACACTCTGTAGTCTAAACGTGATGTTGTTGATTGTCGTCCTGCTCAGCTCCAGAGCCAACAACACTCTGTAGTCTAAACGTGATGTTGTTGATTGTCGTCCTGCTCAGCTCCAGCCCCAGAGCCAACATCACTCTGTAGTCTAAACGTGATGTTGTTGATTGTCGTCCCTGCTCAGCTCCAGAGCCAACATCACTCTGTAGTCTAAACGTGATGTTGTTGATTGTCGCCCTGCTCAGCTCCAGCTCCAGAGCCAACATCACTCTGTAGTCTAAACGTGATGTTGTTGATTGTCGTCCTGCTCAGCTCCAGCTCCAGAGCCAACATCACTCTGTAGTCTAAACGTGATGTTGTTGTTTGTCGTCCTGCTCAGCTCCAGCCCCAGAGCCAACATCACTCTGTAGTCTAAACGTGATGTTGTTGTTTGTCGTCCTGCTCAGCTCCAGCCCCAGAGCCAACATCACTCTGTAGTCTAAACGTGATGTTGTTGATTGTCGTCCTGATCAGCTCCAGAGCCAACATCACTCTGTAGTCTAAACGTGATGTTGTTGTTTGTCGTCCTGCTCAGCTCCAGCCCCAGAGCCAACATCACTCTGTAGTCTAAACGTGATGTTGTTGATTGTCGTCCTGCTCAGCTCCAGCCCCAGAGCCAACAACACTCTGTAGTCTAAACGTGATGTTGTTGATTGTCGTCCTGCTCAGCTCCAGCCCCAGAGCCAACATCACTCTGTAGTCTAAACGTGATGTTGTTGTTTGTCGTCCTGCTCAGCTCCAGAGCCAACAACACTCTGTAGTCTAAACGTGATGTTGTTGTTTGTCGTCCTGCTCAGCTCCAGCCCCAGAGCCAACATCACTCTGTAGTCTAAACGTGATGTTGTTGTTTGTCGTCCTGCTCAGCCCCAGCTCCAGAGCCAACATCACTCTGTAGTCTAAACGTGATGTTGTTGATTGTCGTCCTGCTCAGCTCCAGCCCCAGAGCCAACATCACTCTGTAGTCTAAACGTGATGTTGTTGATTGTCGTCCCTGCTCAGCTCCAGCCCCAGAGCCAACATCACTCTGTAGTCTAAACGTGATGTTGTTGTTTGTCGTCCTGCTCAGCTCCAGAGCCAACAACACTCTGTAGTCTAAACGTGATGTTGTTGATTGTCGTCCTGCTCAGCTCCAGCCCCAGAGCCAACATCACTCTGTAGTCTAAACGTGATGTTGTTGATTGTCGTCCCTGCTCAGCTCCAGCCCCAGAGCCAACATCACTCTGTAGTCTAAACGTGATGTTGTTGATTGTCGTCCTGCTCAGCTCCAGCCCCAGAGCCAACATCACTCTGTAGTCTAAACGTGATGTTGTTGTTTGTCGTCCTGCTCAGCTCCAGCCCCAGAGCCAACATCACTCTGTAGTCTAAACGTGATGTTGTTGATTGTCGTCCTGCTCAGCTCCAGCTCCAGAGCCAACATCACTCTGTAGTCTAAATGTGATGTTGTTGTTTGTTGTCCTGCTCAGCTCCAGCCCCAGAGCCAACATCACTCTGTAGTCTAAATGATGTTGTTGTTTGTCGTCCTGCTCAGCTCCAGAGCCAACATCACTCTGTAGTCTAAACGTGATGTTGTTGATTGTCGTCCTGCTCAGCTCCAGCCCCAGAGCCAACATCACTCTGTAGTCTAAACGTGATGTTGTTGTTTGTCGTCCTGCTCAGCTCCAGAGCCAACAACACTCTGTAGTCTAAACGTGATGTTGTTTGTCGTCCTGCTCAGCTCCAGCCCCAGAGCCAACATCACTCTGTAGTCTAAACGTGATGATGTTGTTTGTCGTCCTGCTCAGCTCCAGAGCCAACAACACTCTGTAGTCTAAATGTGTTGTTGATTGTCGTCCTGCTCAGCTCCAGCCCCAGAGCCAACATCACTCTGTCTGGGAAGAAGAAACGCAAGCTGCTCAAACAGCTGCAACACATGCAAGCAGAGAAGGCCGCTATGGAAGGTAAGAAGTGAATAACTAGACAGTTTTAAACTGGGTTGTTGAATCACATTTCCTCTGAGTTGTCATGTGCTCTCGAGTTGTCATTCCCTCACGACGCCAGGACAGCGGAGTCAATCACCACCTTCCGGAGACACCTGAAACCCCACCTCTTCAAGGAATACCTAGGATAGGATAAGTAATCCTTCTCACCCCCCCCTTAGTGATTTAGATGCACTATTGTAAAGTGGCTGTTCCACTGGATGTCAGAAGGTGAATTCACCAATTTGTAAGTCGCTCTGGATAAGAGCGTCTGCTAAATGACTTAAATGTAATGTAAATGTATCCACTTCAGAAAGGATAAACTCTCCACCTGTCAATCACAATGTAGAGCAGCTGACTTTAGTCACCCTCATAATGTAGAGCAGCTGACTTTAGTCACCCCCTCACAATGTAGAGCAGCTGACTTTAGTCACCCCTCACAATGTAGAGCAGCTGACTTTAGTCACCCCTCATGTAGAGTAGCTGACTTTAGTCACCCCTCATGTAGAGCAGCTGACTTTAGTCACCCCTCATGTAGAGTAGCTGACTTTAGTCACCCCTCATAATGTAGAGTAGCTGACTTTAGTCACCCCTCACAATGTAGAGCAGCTGACTTTAGTCACCCCTCACAATGTAGAGCAGCTGACTTTAGTCACCCCTCATAATGTAGAGCAGCTGACTTTAGTCACCCCTCATAATGTAGAGCAGCTGACTTTAGTCACCCCTCATAATGTAGAGCAGCTGACTTTAGTCACCCCTCACAATGTAGAGCAGCTGACTTTAGTCACCCCTCACAATGTAGAGCAGCTGACTTTTGTCACCCCTCACAATGTAGAGTAGCTGACTTTAGTCACCCCTCACAATGTAGAGCAGCTGACTTTAGTCACCCCTCACAATGTAGAGCAGCTGACTTTAGTCACCCCTCACAATGTAGAGCAGCTGACTTTTGTCACCCCTCATAATGTAGAGCAGCTGACTTTAGTCACCCCTCACAATGTAGAGCAGCTGACTTTAGTCACACCTCATAATGTAGAGCAGCTGACTTCAGTCACCTCATAATGTAGAGCAGCTGACTTCAGTCACCCTCACAATGTAGAGCAGCTGACTTTAGTCACCTCATCATCTGAACCATCTCGTTGTTCTGGCCGTTCAGTCCAGTCCATGTAGACGGCCATGCACTCATTAATCAGCATATGGAAGAGACCATGCCCGACATTGAGGCTGTTCTGGGGGCAAAGGGAGGTGTTCCTAAAGTTTGGAACCATTTTATTAGGTACACCCATCTAATACCTGGTCGGACCCCCTTTGCCTCCAGAACAGCCTGACTTCTTCGGCATGTATTCTACAAGTCGGGAAACGTTCAACAGGGTTGTTGGTCCATGCTGACGTGATGTCATCGCGCAGTGGCTGCTGATTGGCCAGCGGAACAGTCATGCTGCCAACAGCCCGTTCCATCTCAACCCAGAGATAATCTATTGGGGTTTGGACGGCAACGATGTTGACAGATGCTGTGGCGTTCAAACGTTTCTCAATCGGTATCAAGGGGACCGAGGAAACATTCCCCACAGCATTACACCACCACTACTGTTGAAACCAGACAAGACTTCTGACTCTGCCATCGGCATGACTCAACAGGAAGTGGGATTCGTGCGGAACCAGACAAGACGGAGACATGGACTCCTGACTCTGCCATCAGCATGACTCAACAGGAAGTGGGACTCAGACAGGAAGTGGGATTCGTGCGGACCCAGACGGTGTGTTTCACCCCCAGTTGTCAACAGGAAGTGGGATGTCCACTGGAACCAGACAAGAGCTGACATGGACTCAAGTTGCCTGAGACATCGGCATGTCCGCGACGAGGGACGAGTTGTGTGTTCTGGGAGGCTGTTCAAGACGGAACTTGCACGGTTGTACTGACCCTTGTCCTTTAGGGGGAAGCGCATGACTCAACAATAAACTGGCCTGTTAGCTGGCACCATTATCCTTTTAGGTGAACAGGTCTAGTGTACCTAATAAACTGGCCTGTTAGCTGGCACCATTCTTATCCAGGTGAGCGGGAGTAGTGCGGAACCTAATAAACTGGCCTGTTAGCATGGCACCATTCTTATCCTTTAGGTGAACGGGGCAGTGACCTAATAAACTGGCCTGTTAGCTGGCACCATTCTTATCCTTTGAGGTGAGACGGGTAGTGACCTAATAAACTGGCCTGTTAGCTGGCACCATTCATATCCTTTAGGTGAACGGGGAGTGTACCTAATAAACTGGCCTGTTAGCTGGCACCATTCTTATCCTTCAGGTCCAGTGTCAGTAGTGTACCTAATAAACTGGCCTGTTAGCTGGCACCATTCTTATCTTTATAGGAGGGGTAGTGTACCTAATAAACTGGCCTGTTAGCTGGCACCATTCTTATCTTTAGGTGAACTGGGGTAGTGTACCTAATAAACTGGCCTGTTAGCTGGCACATTCTTATCCTTTATGGGAACGGGGTAGTGTACCTAATAAACTGGCCTGTTAGCTGGCACCATTCTTATCCTTTAGGTGAATGGGGTAGTGTACCTAATAAACTGGCCTGTTAGCTGGCACCATTCTTATCCTTTAGGTGAATGGGGTAGTGTACCTAATAAACTGGCCTGTGTGTATAGCCTATATATATCTCTCTGTGTGCAGTATCTGAGGTCTGTCTCTCTCTCTCTCTCCCTCCTTAGTTGAGGCAGCAACAAACAAGATGAAGGCGGTGGCAGCACCAAAGAAGGCAGCAGCACCAAAGGCAGCAGCACCAAAGGCAGCAGCACCAGCGGCAGTCAGACACCAGAAAGGGTGTGTCCCAGGGGGATGTGGACATGGCAGATATGGAATGAGAAGAAGATGAGAGACTGTTCTGTTGGCCCCATGCCAAGGCCAGACCGGGCCCCATATTCAGACCAGGCCCCATATTCAGACCGGGCCCCATATTCAGACCCGGGCCCCATATTCAGACCGGGCCCCATATTCAGACCGGGCCCCCATATTCAGACCGGGCCCCATATTCAGACCGGGCTCCATATTCAGACCGGGCCCCATATTCAGACCGGGCCCCATATTCAGACCGGGCTCCATATTCAGACCGGGCTCCATATTCAGACCGGGCTCCATATTCAGACCGGGCCTCATGAATATGATTACATGGACGGGGGCTGATCCTGGATCAGTTTTAGCCTTTTAGACCTAATGAATATGATTACATGGACAGGAGGCCTGATCCTGGATCAGTTTTAGCCTTTTAGACCTAATGAATATGATTACATGGACAGGGGAGCTGATCCTGGATCAGTTTTAGCCTTTTAGACCTAATGAATATGATTACATGGACGGGGAGCTGATCCTGGATCAGTTTTAGCCTTTTAGACCTAATGAATATGATTACATGGACAGGAGGCCTGATCCTGGATCAGTTTTGGCCTTTTAGACCTAATGAATATGATTACATGGACGGGGAGCTGATCCTGGATCAGTTTTAGCCTTTTAGACCTAATGAATATGATTACATGGACAGGGAGGCCTGATCCTGGATCAGTTTTGGCCTTTTAGACCTAATGAATATGATTACATGGACGGGGGGCTGATCCTGGATCAGTTTTAGCCTTTAGACCTAATGAATATGATTACATGGACGGGAGGCCTGATCCTGGATCAGTCTTAGCCTTTTAGACCTAATGAATATGATTACATGGACGGGGAGGCCTGATCCTGGATCAGTTTTGGCCTTTAGACCTAATGAATATGATTACATGGACGGCCAGGCCTGATCCTGGATCAGTTTTAGCCTTTAGACCTAATGAATATGATTACATGGACGGGGAGGCTGATCCTGGATCAGTTTTAGCCTTTTAGACCTAATGAATATGATTACATGGACGGGGAGGCTGATCCTGGATCAGTTTTTAGCCTTTTAGACCTAATGAATATGATTACATGGACGGGGAGGCTGATCCTGGATCAGTTTTAGCCTTTAGACCTAATGAATATGATTACATGGACGGGAGGCCTGATCCTGGATCAGTTTTAGCCTTTTAGACCTAATGAATATGATTACATGGACGGGGCCCTGATCCTGGATCAGTTTTAGCCTTTTAGACCTAATGAATATGATTACATGGACGGGGGCTGATCCTGGATCAGTTTTAGCCTTTTTAGACCTAATGAATATGATTACATGGACGGGAGGCCTGATCCTGGATCAGTTTTAGCCTTTTAGACCTAATGAATATGATTACATGGACGGGGGGAGGCCTGATCCTGGATCAGTTTTAGCCTTTAGACCTAATGAATATGATTACATGGACGGGGGCTGATCCTGGATGCCCCCAGACCTAATGAATATGATTACATGGACAGGGAGGCCTGATCCTGGATCAGACCTAATGAATATGATTACATGGACGGGGAGGCCTGATCCTGGATCAGTTTTAGCCTTTTAGACCTAATGAATATGATTACATGGACGGGAGGCCTGATCCTGGATCAGTTTTAGCCTTTTAGACCTAATGAATATGATTACATGGACGGGAGGCCTGATCCTGGATCAGTTTTAGCCTTTAGACCTAATGAATATGATTACATGGACGGGGAGCTGATCCTGGATCAGTTTTGGCCTTTTAGACCTAATGAATATGATTACATGGACGGGAGGCCTGATCCTGGATCAGTTTTAGCCTTTTAGACCTAATGAATATGATTACATGGACGGGGAGGGCTGATCCTGGATCAGTTTTAGCCTTTTTAGACCTAATGAATATGATTACATGGACGGGGGCTGATCCTGGATCAGTTTTAGCCTTCAGACCTAATGAATATGATTACATGGACGGGGAGGCCTGATCCTGGATCAGTTTTAGCCTTTAGACCTAATGAATATGATTACATGGACGGGGGCCTGATCCTGGATCAGTTTTAGCCTTTTAGACCTAATGAATATGATTACATGGACGGGAGGCCTGATCCTGGATCAGTTTTAGCCTTTTTAGACCTAATGAATATGATTACATGGACGGGGGCTGATCCTGGATCAGTTTTAGCCTTTTAGACCTAATGAATGTGATTACATGGACGGGAGGCTGATCCTGGATCCCAGTTTTAGCCTTTTAGACCTAATGAATATGATTACATGGACGGGAGGCCTGATCCTGGATCCAGTCTTAGCCTTTAGACCTAATGAATATGATTACATGGACGGGGAGGCCTGATCCTGGATCAGTTTAGCCTTTTAGACCTAATGAATATGATTACATGGACGGGGAGGCCTGATCCTGGATCAGTCTTAGCCTTTTAGACCTAATGAATATGATTACATGGACGGGGGCTGATCCTGGATCAGTTTTTAGCCTTTTAGACCTAATGAATATGATTACATGGACGGGGAGGCCTGATCCTGGATCAGTTTTAGCCTTTAGACCTAATGAATATGATTATGGACGGGAGGCCTGATCCTGGATCAGTCTTAGCCTTTTAGACCTAATGAATATGATTACATGAATGGGGAGGCCTGATCCTGGATCCAGTCTTAGCCTTTTAGACCTAATGAATATGATTACATGGACGGGGGCTGATCCTGGATCAGTTTTAATATATAGACCCTGAATATGATTACATGGAGCGGGGAGGCCCTGATCCTGGATCAGTCTTAGCCTTTAGACCTAATGAATATGATTACATGGACGGGGAGGCCTGATCCTGGATCAGTCTTAGCCTTTAGACCTAATGAATATGATTACATGGACGGAGGGCCTGATCCTGAGCCAGAGAGCCTTGTGTTTGTGTATCTGAATGCCGTCATTGTAAATAGAATTTGTTCTTAACTGACTTGCCTAGTTTAAATCAAATAAAAAAACAGACAGAATGGGAAATTGTTTTTTTCCTCCCCAACTACAAAAGGAAGAATGAATCTGTGGAATCTGATCTGGAGTCAGTGGCCTTGGTGGAAGATTTGTCTGCATCCCAAATGGCTCCCTGTTCCTAAGGACAGTCGGACTCTTGTCAAAAGTAGTGAATTGTGTTGGGGATAGATACCATGTGGGATCGAACCCAATGACTCCAGCCTCCCGTCACGCCTGTAGGTAAACCAAGGTGACCTGTTCATACCTGTAGGTAA
>NW_027009977.1:0-5000 GCF_036934945.1 Oncorhynchus masou masou
TGTGTGTGTCTCTCTCTGCAGCACCCAGCCCTCACAGTCTCACGTCTGAATGTGTGTGTGTGTCTCTCTCTGCAGCACCCAGCCCTCACAGTCTCACGTCTGAATGTGTGTGTGTGTCCTCTCTCTGCAGCACCCAGCCCTCACAGTCTCACGTCTGAATGTGTGTGTGTGTCCTCTCTCTGCAGCACCCAGCCCTCACAGTCTCACGTCTGAATGTGTGTGTGTGTCCTCTCTCTGCAGCACCCAGCCCTCACAGTCTCACGTCTGAATGTGTGTGTGTGTGTCCTCTCTCTGCAGCACCCAGCCCTCACAGTCTCACGTCTGAATGTGTGTGTGTGTCCTCTCTCTGCAGCACCCAGCCCTCACAGTCTCACGTCTGAATGTGTGTGTGTGTCCTCTCTCTGCAGCACCCAGCCCTCACAGTCTCACGTCTGAATGTGTGTGTGTGTCCTCTCTCTGCAGCACCCAGCCCTCACAGTCTCACGTCAGAATGTGTGTGTGTGTCCTCTCTCTGCAGCACCCAGCCCTCACAGTCTCACGTCTGAATGTGTGTGTGTGTCCTCTCTCTGCAGCACCCAGCCCTCACAGTCTCACGTCTGAATGTGTGTGTGTGTGGGTGTCCTCTCTCTGCAGCACCCAGCCCTCACAGTCTCACGTCTGAATGTGTGTGTTGGTGTCCTCTCTCTGCAGCACCCAGCCCTCACAGTCTCACGTCTGAATGTGTGTGTGTGTCCTCTCTCTGCAGCACCCAGCCCTCACAGTCTCACGTCTGAATGTGTGTGTGTGTCCTCTCTCTGCAGCACCCAGCCCTCACAGTCTCACGCCTGGGAATGTGTGTGTGTCCTCTCTCTGTGCACTCCAGCCTCACAGTCTCACGTCTGAATGTGTGTGTGTGTCCTCTATCTGCAGCACTCCAGCCCTCACAGTCTCACGTCTGAATGTGTGTGTGTCCTCTCTGCAGCACCCAGCCCTCACAGTCTCACGTCAGAATGTGTGTAGGTGTCCTCTCTCTGCAGCACCCAGCCCTCACAGTCTCATCGTCTGAATGTGTGTGTGTGTCCTCTCTGCAGCACCCAGCCCTCTACAGACTGTCAGATGTGTATGTGTGTCCTCTCTCTGCAGCACCCAGCCCTCACAGTCTCCGTCCAGAATGTGTGTGTGTGTCCTCTCTCTGCAGCACCCAGCCCTCACAGTCTCACGTCTGAATGTGTGTGTGTGTCCTCTCTCTGCAGCACCCAGCCCTCACAGTCTCACGTCAGAATGTGTGTGTGTGTGTCCTCTCTCTGCAGCACCCAGCCCTCACAGTCTCACGTCAGAATGTGTGTGTGTGTCCTCTCTCTGCAGCACCCAGCCCTCACAGTCTCACGTCTGAATGTGTGTGTGTGTCCTCTCTCTGCAGCACCCAGCCCTCACAGTCTCACGTCTGAATGTGTGTGTGGTATCCTCTCTCTGCAGCACCCAGCCCTCACAGTCTCACGTCTGAATGTGTGTGTGGTGTCCTCTCTCTGCAGCACCCAGCCCTCACAGTCTCACGTCTGAATGTGTGTGTGGGTATCCTCTCTCTGCAGCACCCAGCCCTCACAGTCTCACGTCTGAATGTGTGTGTGTGTCCTCTCTCTGCAGCACCCAGCCCTCACAGTCTCACGTCTGAATGTGTGTGGGTGTCCTCTCTCTGCAGCACCCATCCCTCACAGTCTCACGTCTGAATGTGTGTGTGTGTCCTCTCTCTGCAGCACCCAGCCCTCACAATCTCACGTCAGAATGTGTGTGTGTGTCCTCTCTCTGCAGCACCCTGCCCTCACAGTCTCACGTCTGAATTACATCTTCATCCATGTTTCTCAATATAACATTTAGAACTGTTTCCAAATGTCAAATCTGTTTCAAACAAAAGTTTGTAAGGTTAAGTTTAGGAACTAACTCTGAATTTTGAAGGATAGGGTTAAGTTGAGGAATGAACTCTGAATTTTGAAGGTTAGGGTTTAGTTTAGTTATTAACTCTGAATTATTAAGGATAGGGTTTAGTTTAGTTATTAACTCTGAATTATTAAGGTTAGGGTTAAGTTTAGGTACTAACTCTGAATTATTAAGGTTAGGGTTTAGTTTAGGTACTAACTCTGAATTATTAAGGTTAGGTAATAATTCTGAATGGTTGAGGTAACCGGTTAAGGTTTGGGCTTAACACGAAAACAGCTACTTATGCCCATCCACCATCCCCGTCCACAATGCTGTAGAAAAGCCCAAACCTGCTTTCCCCCCTTCTGACACCCAGGTGGAGACAAGCATCTCTGTGTGCCTAGCAGATGTCTAAACTCGGACGTCAGCCCACAACCTCAAGCTCAACCTCCACAAGACGGAGCTGCTCTTACCCCTGGGGACAACCTGCCCGCTGGACAACACCCAGTCGTGACCCTGGACAACACCCAGTCGTGACCCTGGACAACACCCAGTCGTGACCCTGGACAACACCCAGTCGTGACCCTGGACAACACCCAGTCGTGACCCTGGACAACACCCAGTCATGACCCTGGACAACACCCAGTCGTGACCCTGGACAACACCCAGTCGTGACCCTGGACAACACCCAGTCGTGACCCTGGACAACACCCTGTCGTTCTCTGCCATCATCAAGGCATTGACCCGCTCCTGCAGGTTCATGCTCTACAACATCCATAGAGTACAGCCTTTCCTCACACAGGAAGTGGTGCAGGTCCTAATCCAGGGTCTTGTTCTCTCCCGTCTGGACTACTGCAACTCTCTCTTGGCTGCCCCCCCCCCACCACCTTCAGGCTCCCCGCTTGTGCCATCAAACCCCTGCAACTTACCCAGAATGCTGCAGCCCACCTGGTTTTCAAACATCCCAAGTTCTCTCATGGCACCCTGCTCCTCCACACACTCTACTGGCTTCCAGTCTGAGCTCACATCCACTGGAAGACTATAGTGTTTAACTTACTGCCCCCCTGCTCCACACTCTACTGGCTTCCCAGTCTGAGCTCACATCCACTGTAAGACTATGGTGTTTAACTTACTGCCCCCCCCGCTCCACACTCTACTGGCTTCCAGTCTGAGCTCACATCCACTGTAAGACTACGGTGTTTAACCTACTGCCCCCACTCCTCTGCACACTCCCCTGGCTTCCAGTCTGAGCTCGCATCCACTATAATCCCCCCCCCAAAACGCCTTCTACCTCTGGCTCTACTGACAGCTCCGTTATTGAGGGAAAATGTACTTTCTATGCCTGTGATATGTGTTTGTCCTACCTAGCAATTTTAGGATGAATGCACTATAAGTGCTGCTGTTCCAGTTTCAAATGTTCTGCCTGCGACTATGGAACCCTGACCTGTTCACCGGACGTGCAACCTGTCTCAGACCTGCTGTTATCAACTCTCTAGAGACAGCAGGCGCGGTAGAGATACTCTAATGATCGGCTATGAAAAGCCAACTGACATTTACTCCTGAGGTGCTGACCTGTTGCACCTCGATATCCACTGTGATTATTATTATTTGGCCCTGATGGTCATCTGTGAACATTTGAACATCTTGGCCATGTTCTGTTATAATCTCCGACCGGCACAGCCAAGAAAGAGGACTGGCCACCCCTCATAGCCTGGTTCCTCTCTAGGTTTCTTCCAGGGTCCTGGCCTTTCCTGGGAGTTTTTCCTAACCACTGTGTTTCTACACGTGCATTGTTTGCTGTTTGGGGTTTTTAGGCTGGGATTCTGTACAGCACTGAGATATCAGCTGATGTAAGATGGGCTTTATAAATACATTTGATTTAATGTGATAAGTGGCTCTGGATAAGAGCATCTGCTAAATGACTCACATGTACATGGAAATATACTTGAAGGTAACAGCGCCACTGTTGCCCCTAGGTGGGCCGCGTTTCAGCGTCATCTCTCCAAGTCCTCAAACATGGATGGACGTCAAACGGCTTCGTATCACGGGTGACCTGGCTGCCCTCATTAATGGGGTGGTGATGCATTAAAGCTGTCCTCATTAATGAGGTGGTGATACATTAAAGCTGTCCTCATTAATGAGGTGGTGATGCATTAAAGCTGTCCTCATTAATGAGGTGGTGATGCATTAAGGGGAAGCTATGCATCATTAATGGGGTGGTGATGCATTAAGGGGAAGCTGCCCTCATTAATGAGGTGAGTGATGCGATAAGTGAAGCTGCCCTCATTAATGAGGTGGTGATGCTTGATAAGGAAGCTACCCTCATTAATGAGGTGGTGATGCATTAAGGGAAGCTGCCCTCATTAATGAGGTGGTGATGCATTAAGGGAAGCTGCTATCATCATTAATGAGGTGGTGATGCATTAAGGAAGCTGCCATCATCATTAATGAGGTGGTGATGCATTAGGGAAGCTGCTGTCGTGTGGTGGTGATGCATTGGGAAGCTGCCTGTGTATGATGGTGATGCATTAAGAGGAAGCTGCCGTCGTGTGAGGTGGTGATGCATTAGGGAAGCTGCCCTCATTGATGAGGTGGTGATGCGATAGGAAGCTGCCATCATTAATGAGGTGGTGATGCATTAAGGGAAGCTGCCGTCGTGTGAGGTGGTGATGCATTAGGGAAGCTGACATCATCATTAATGAGGTGGTGATCCATTAAGGAAGCTGCCCTCATTAATGAGGTGGTGATGCATTAAGGGAAGCTGCCGTCATTAATGAGGTGGTGATGCATTAAGGGAAGCTGCCCTCATTAATGAGGTGGTGATGCATTAAGGGAAGCTGCCGTCATTAATGAGGTGGTGATGCATTAAGGGAAGCTGCCGTCATTAATGAGGTGGTGATGCATTAAGGGAAGCTGCCATCATCATTAATGAGGTGGTGATGCATTAAGGGAAGCTGCCGTCATTAATGAGGTGGTGATGCATTAAGGGAAGCTGCCCTCATTAATGAGGTGGTGATGCATTAAGGGAAGCTGCCGTCATTAATGAGGTGGTGATGCATTAAGGAAGCTGCCCTCATTAATGAGGTGGTGATGCATTAAGGGAAGCT
>NW_027009977.1:10000-12500 GCF_036934945.1 Oncorhynchus masou masou
GCTGTGTTCCTATAGGGTATCAGTGGGAGGTAGCATGGCGCTGTATTCCTACAGGGTATCAGTGGGGAGGTAGCATGATGCTGTATTCCTACAGGGTATCAGTGGGGAGGTAGCATGATGCTGTGTTCCTACAGGGGTATCAGTGGGAAATTAGCATGATGCTGTGTTCCTACAGGGTATCAGTGGGAGGTAGCATGACGCTGTGTTCCTACAGGGTATCAGTGGGGAGGTAGCATGATGCTGTGTTCCTACAGGAGGTATGGGCGTTAACATGATGCTGTGTTCCTACAAGGTACCAGGGGGGTGTGCATGACGCATGTGTTCCTACAGGGTATCAGTGGGGAGGTAGCATGACGCTGTGTTCCTACAGGGTATGGGGGCGTTAGCATGATGCTGTGTTCCTACAAGGTACCAGGGGGTGTTAAGCTGTGTTCCTACAGGGTATCAGTGGGGAGGTAGCATGATGCGTTCCTACAGGGTATCAGTGGGAGGTAGCATGGCGTTGTGTTCCTACAGGGTATCGGGGCGTTAGCATGATGCTGTGTTCCTACAAGGTACCAGGGTGTTAGCATGACGCTGTGTTCCTAGGGTATCAGTGGGAGGTAGCATGGCGCTGTATTCCTACAGGGTATCCCAGTGGGGAGGTAGCATGATGCTGTATTCCTACAGGGTATCAGTGGGGAGGTAGCATGATGCTGTGTTCCTACAGGGTATCAGTGGGGAGGTAGCATGATGCTGTGTTCCTACAGGGTATCAGTGGGGAGGTAGCATGGCTGTGTTCCTACAGGGTATCAGTGGGGAGGTAGCATGATGCTGTGTTCCTACAGGGTATCGGGCGTTAGCATGATGCTGTTTCCTACAAGGTACCAGGGGTGTTAGCATGACGCTGTGTTCCTACAGGGTATCAGTGGGGAGGTAGCATGGCTGTGTTCCTACAGGGTATCGGGCGTTAGCATGATGCTGTGTTCCTACAAGGTACCAGGGGGTGTTAGCATGACGCTGTGTTCCTACAGGGGTATCAGTGGGGGAGGTAGCATGATGCTGCGTTCCTACAGGGTGTCAGTGGGGAGGTAGCATGACGCTGTGTTCCTGCAGGGTATGGGGCGTTAGCATGATGCTGTGTTCCTACAAGGTACCAGGGGTGTTAGCATGACGCTGTGTTCCTATGGGGTATCAGTGGGGAGGTTGCATGGCTGCTGTATTCCTGCAGGGTATCAGTGGGAGGTAGCATGATGCTGTATTCCTACAGGGTATCAGTGGGGAGGTAGCATGATGCTGTGTTCCTGAGGGTATCAGTGGGAGGTAGCATGATGCTGTGTTCCTACAGGGTATCAGTGGGGAGGTAGCATGACACTGTGTTCCTACAGGGTACCAGTGGGGAGGTAGCGTGATGCTGTATTCCTACAGGGTATCAGTGGGGAGGTAGCATGATGCTGTGTTCCTACAGGGGTATCAGTGGGGAGGTAGCATGACGCTGTATTCCTACAGGGTATCAGTGGGGAGGTAGCATGACGCTGTGTTCCTACAGGGTATCGGGCGTTAGCATGATGCTGTGTTCCTACAAGGTACCAGGGGTGTTAGCATGACGCTGTGTTCCTACAGGTTATCAGTGGGAGGTAGCATGATGCTGCGTTCCTACAGGGTATCAGTGGGGAGGTAGCATGACGCTGTGTTCCTACAGGGTATCGGGCGTTAGCATGATGCTGTGTTCCTACAAGGTACCAGGGGGTGTTAGCATGACGCTGTGTTCCTATAGGGTATCAGTGGGGAGGTAGCATGGCGCTGTATTCCTACAGGGTATCAGTGGGGAGGTAGCATGATGCTGTATTCCTACAGGGTATCAGTGGGGAGGTAGCATGATGCTGTGTTCCTACAGGGTATCAGTGGGGAGGTAGCATGATGCTGTGTTCCTACAGGGTATCAGTGGGGAGGTAGCATGACGCTGTGTTCCTACAGGGTATCAGTGGGGAGGTAGCATGATGCTGTATTCCTACAGGGTATCAGTGGGGAGGTAGCATGATGCTGTGTTCAGGGTATCAGTGGGGAGGTAGCATGATGCTGTGTTCCTACAGGGTATCAGTGGGGAGGTAGCATGACGCTGTGTTCCTACAGGGTATCAGTGGGGAGGTAGCATGATGCTGTGTTGCTACAGGGTATCAGTGGGGAGGTAGCATGATGCTGTGTTCCTACAGGTTATCAGTGGGGAGGTAGCATGATGCTGTGTTGCTACAGGGTATCAGTGGGGAGGTAGCGTGATGCTGTATTCCTACAGGGTATCAGGGGGCGTTAGCATGATGCTGTGTTGCTACAGGGTACCAGTGGGGAGGTAGCGTGATGCTGTATTCCTACAGGGTATCAGTGGGGAGGTAGCATGATGCTGTGTTCCTACAGGGTATCAGTGGGGAGGTAGCATGACGCTGTATTCCTACAGGGTATCAGTGGGGAGGTAGCATGATGCTGTATTCCTATAGGGTATCAGTGGGGAGGTAGCATGACGCTG
>NW_027009977.1:15000-25000 GCF_036934945.1 Oncorhynchus masou masou
TCCCTAAGACGAGGTTCTAATCTCGTTCCTGGTACTTCATAGCACAGAACCATTACCTCATCCAACGGCATAACTCAGGTGTCAACTCTAGGTACACCTATCTCAAGTAAACCCCTTCTTGACCCCACTCCTGTACAAGCTCACTGAAGGCAGTGAGCCTCTAGGTCATACACTCTCCCAGGATAAGTGCAACATCAGAGAGGACATACAATGCTTCCAGACACTGCCATACACTCCCTCCCAATGGGAAAAGAAGGAGTGACTGGCACATAGACATTGTGGAGACAATGTTCCATCCTGTCCTCTTCCCTTTCTGATATTCTGCATAGCACCAGGGACATGTGAAAGACAAGCCTGACCTCTCCTCTCTCTGGGCCCCAAGTGACTGAGCCCCAGCTGAGGGAAAAGTGCAACTGCCAACACCATTAACCAAAGAAATACATTATAATAGACACATATATCACATAAAAATATTATGCAGTACAATGCATTAGAACATCATCTTGCAATTTTCCATATCTCCACCTTAAAACAACCCTTGCTGCTTTGTTCTGTGCAATCTGCATCCAAATGTTTTCCCTGGCCCACCGCTCCACCCTGGACTTGAACAGCCTTTACGACCAGATCCACCTATTCAAGGCAGCAGTGCCCATCTTCGCCTGGTCCCTAAAGGACTTGCTCTCAAACGCAGCCCCAGCACTTCACACAGGAGCAACAGATCAATAGACACCCTCCCCAGACCAGCGAGACCCTCCCCCGGACCTACACCGAGAGGACCTACATCTAGACCACAACACCACCAGCCACATCCACACCCCCACCCCAATCAACATCCCCCTAAGTCAACCATGCTCACACCCCATTTAGGCCCCCAGATCAGACCTAAGCCCCTCTTGCCCACCCCATGCCCCCCACTCCCATAAAGAGAGCCTCAACAACGAAGTCACACATACGCCTGGTCCGTGAGCGGGCAAACAGGCCTAACCTCCACTCTTGCACTAGCCCAAGTCAATGGCATGTACCACATGCTCAGCAGGCTCTGCTCGCCCTTACTGGCCTAAGGTCAAACCACACGACCAACAACATTGGACACTTTATGGAACACGAAGCCTTCACTAGCTCATCCTGTAACATCCAAGGCTTGAGGTCATCTGCCTTTGGCCTAAAGAGCAGGAACCTGGACTTCATCAAAGAAATCAGAAATACAGACATTGTCATCCTACAAGAAACCTGGTATAGAGGAGACTGGTTGCCCTCTAGGTTACAGGGAGCTGGTAGTCCCATCCATCAAACTACTAGGTGTGAAACAGGGAAGGACTCAGGGGGTATGCTAATTTGATATAGAGCAGACGTAACTCACACTATTAAATTAATCAAAACAGGAACATTTTACATTTGGCTAGAAATTCAAAAGGAAATGATCTTAACATAGAAAAATGTCCTCCTGTGTGCTACCTATATCCCCCCACTAGAATCCCCATAATTGAATGAAGACAGCTTCTCCATCCTGGAGGGGGAAATCAATCATTTCCAGGCCCAGGACATGTACTTGTCTTTGGCGACCTAAATGCCAGAATCAGACAAGAACCTGACACCCTCAGCACACAGGGGGACAAACACCTGCCTGGAGGTGACAGCATTCCCTGCCCCATATGCCCCCTTAGGCACAACTGTGACAACATAACCAACAAAAACGGGTCACAACTCCTGCAGCTCTGTCGCACGCTGGGTATGTACATAGTCAATGGTAGGCTTCGAGGGGACTCCTAAGGTAGGTACACTTATAGCTCATCTCTTGGCAGGAGTACTATAGAATACTTTATCACTGACCTCAAAACAGAGTCTATCAGAGCGTTCACAGTCAGCCCACTGACACCCCTATCAGACCACAGCAAAATCACAGTCTACTTGAACAGATCAATACTCAATCATGAGGCATCAAAGCCAAGGAACTGAATACATTTAAGAACGGCTATGTAATGTAACTGAAGAATCCATAGACTCTGAACACTTCTGGGACAATTGGAAAACACTAAACAAGCAACAACACAAAGAATTATCTTTCCAAAATGGAGATGTATTGGTAAACCACTTCTCCAATCTTTTTGGCTCTATAAAAAAGAACAAACAGCAAAAACATGTACATGATCAAAAACAAATCTTAGACTCAACTATTAAATACTTCCAGAACCCACTGGATTCTCCAATTACACTGAATAAACTACAGGACAAAATAAAACCCTCCAACCCAAAAAGGCCTGTGGTGTTGATGGTATCCTTAATTAAATGTTAAGATATACAGACAACAAATTCCAATTGGCTATACTTAAACTCTTTCACATCATCCGTAGCACTGGCATCTTCCCCAAAAGAACCAAGGACTGATCACCCCAATCCACAAAAGGGGAGACAAATTTGACCCCAATAACTACCGTGGGATATCGTCAACAGCAACCTTGGGAAAATCCTCTGCATTATCATTAACAGCAGACTCGTACATTTCCTCAGTGAAAACAATGTACTGAGCAAATGTGAAATTGGCTTTTTACCAAATTATTATACGACAGACCACGTATTCACCCTGCACCCTAACTGACAAACAAACAACTGAAAACAAAGGCAAAGTCTTCTCATGCTTTGTTGATTTCAAAAAAGCCTTTGACTCAATTTGGCATGAGGGTCTGCTATACACACTGATGGAAAGTGGTGTTGGGGGAAAAACATACAACATTATAAAATCCATGTACACAAACATCAAGTGTGCGGTTAAAATTGGCAAAAAACACATTTCTTCAACAGGGCCATGGGGTGAGACAAAGATGCAGCTTAATCCCCACCCTCTTCAACATATACATCAACGAATTGGCGAGGGCACTAGAGCAGTCTCAGCACCCGGCCTCACCCTACTAGAATCAGCAGTCAAATGTCTACTATTCGCTGATGATCTGGTGCTTCTGTCCCCAACCAAGGAGGGCCTACAGCAGCACCTAGATCTCCTGCACAGATTCTGCCAGACCTGTGCCCTGACAGTAAATCTCAGGAAGACCAAAATAATGGTGTTCCAGAAATGGTCCTGTTGCCAGGACCACAAATACAAATTCCATCTCAACACCGTTGTATTAGAGCACAAAAAACTATACATACCTCGGCCTAAACATCAGCGCCACAAGATCAATGAACAAAATCCAGAAAAGAGACGTTAAATTCTACAACCACCTAAAAGGGAAGCGATTCCCAAACCTTCCTTAACAGAGCCATCACCTACAGAGAGATGAACCAGGAGAAGAGTCCCTAAAGCAAGCTGGTCCTGGGGCTCTGTTCACCACCCAAACAGACCCTACAGAGACCCCCAGGACAACAGCACAATTAGACCCCAAAAAATCATGAGAAAACAAAAAGATAATTTCTTGACACATTGGAAAGAATTAACAAAAAACAGAGCAAACTAGAATGCTATTTGGCCCTACACAGAGAGTACACAGAGGCAGAATACCTGACCACTGTGACTGAACCAAACTTAAGGAAGGCTTTGACTATGTACAGACTCAGCGAGCATAGCCTTGCTATTGAGAAAGGCCGCAGTAGGCAGACCTGACTCTGAAGAAAAGACAGGCTATGTGCTCACTGCCCACAAAATGAGGTGGAAAATGAGCTGCACTTCCTAAACTCCTGCCCAATGTATGACCATATTAGAGACACATATTTCCCTGAGATTACACAGATCCACAAAGAATTCAAAAAACAAACCACATTTTTATCTACTGGGTGAAATTCCACAGTGTGCCATCACAGCAGCAATATTTGTGACCTTTTGCCACAAGAGAAAGGCAATCAGTGAAGAACAAACACCTTTGTAAATACAACCCATATTTATGTTTATTTATTTTCCCTTTTGTACTTGAACCATTTGCACATCGTTACAACACTGAACATATGACATTTTAAATGAGAGGATGGAACAAAGGAGAGATAAAAATATAGAGGGAGAAGGAGGGGATAGGGAGATAAAGGAAGGAATTGAAAGAGAGAGAGGGGGAGAGAGAGAGAGATAGGAGGGGATAGAGAGATAAAGGAAGGAATTGAAAGAGAGGGGGAGAGAGAGGGAGGGGATAGGGAGATAAAGGAAGGAATTGAAAGAGAGAGAGGGGGGGAGAGAGGGAGATAGGAGGGGATAGAGTGATAAAGGAAGGAATTGAAAGAGAGAGGGGGGAGAGAGAGAGATAGGTTGGGGATAGGGAGACAAAGGAAGGAATTGAAAGAGAGAGGGGGGAAAGAGAGAGATAGGAGGGGATAGGGAGACAAAGGAAGGAATTGAAAGAGAGAGAGGGGGGAGAGGGGAGATAGGAGGGGATAGGGAGACAAAGGAAGGAATTGAAAGAGAGAGAGGGGGAGAGAGAGAGATAGGAGGGGGATAGAGAGATAAAGGAAGGAATTGAAAGAGAGAGAGGGGGGAGAGAGATAGGTTGGGGATAGGGAGACAAAGGAAGGAATTGAAAGAGAGAGAGAGAGAGAGAGAGAGGGAGATGGGGGAGAGATGCAACAAATTAGAGATATAGAACCAAATAACCTGGAAGAAAAAAGAGGGTAAGGAGAGGGAAATAGAGAGAGAAATAAATAAATCAAGTGAGAGAGGCTGTGTGTGTGTGTGTGTGTGTGTGTGTGTGTGTGTGTGTGTGTGTGTGTGTGTGTGTGTGTGTGTGTGTGTGTGTGTGTGTGTGTGTGTGTGTGTGTGCGTGTGCGTGTGCGTGTGTGTTCTTCTCTAACGATAATTAGTTTGAGACATTGTTTATTCAACCACTGCACTGCAGCCAATCTCCCGGAGGTATGTGTGTGTGTGTGTGTGTGTGTGTGTGTGTGTGTGTGTGTGTGTGTGTGTGTGTGTGTGTGTGTGTGTGTGTGTGTGTGTGTGTCACCCAGGGGCATGTCAACATATAACTAACTAATGTTTACTCATATTAACAAAGCAAATAGAGGGACACATAGTCCAGATAGACAGCAATAAAAACTGAGAGGAACAGAGTTCAGTCAGAGGAAAGACGAAGAGAAATGGAGGAACTTATTCAAGAAAGATCCAGTGTAAATATATTATAAAAAAATAAATCGATCTGGATGGAATATGGGGGAAAATGGACCAAATTCTTCTTCAATCTTCAACATAGATATGCTACCAAAATAATTTACAAATTGGACGGATTCACCAAATTATATTTTGAAAGAGGAAGCAAAGTATTGTAAACATATGTTTTAATTTAAATCCTCCTCCATCTCCATGAACCAAAGTTAATTTTAAGGTTTAAAACAAATATTAATCATGTAAAAATAACATCTGTACAGAAAGGCTCATGTGAAGGGCCAAATTTCAGAGGTACCTCTTAAAGCCTTTAAGACTGGGAAAACTCCAGGCTGGATGACATAACAGTGGAAGTACACAAAGGAACCTCCAGGCTGGATGACAAACCAGTGGAAGTACACAAAGGAACCTCCAGGCTGGATGACATACCAGTGGAAGTACACAAAGGAACCTCCAGGCTGGATGACATAACAGTGGAAGTACACAAAGGAACCTCCAGTCTGGATGACAAACCAGTGGAAGTACACAAAGGAACCTCCAGGCTGGATGACATAACAGTGGAAGTACACAAAGGAACCTCCAGGCTGGATGACAAACCAGTGGAAGTACACAAAGGAACCTCCAGGCTGGATGACAAACCAGTGGAAGTACACAAAGGAACCTCCAGGCTGGATGACATACCAGTGGAAGTACACAAAGGAACCTCCAGGCTGGATGACATACCAGTGGAAGTACACAAAGGAACCTCCAGGCTGGATGACATACCAGTGGAAGTACACAAAGGAACCTCCAGGCTGGATGACAAACCAGTGGAAGTACACAAAGGTTTTTATAAGATACGTCCTGGAAGCACTAGACAAACCTTGGATATTATTCAGCGTGATCAGGTTTTTATAAGATATGTCCTGGAAGCACTAGGACAAACCTTGGATATTATTCAGCGTGATCAGGTTTTTTATAAGATACGTCCTGGAAGCACTAGGACAAACCTTGAGATGTTTCTAAAACTTGATTGGAGTCCACCTGTGATATATTCAATTGATTGGACATGATTTGGAAAGGCACACGCCTGTCTATATATAAAAACTATGCAACAACTGCTGAGATGAAAGGAATCGTCCGTAAAGCTCAGAGACAGGATTGTTCCGAGGCACAGATCTGGGGAAGGGACCAAAAAAAATGTCTGCAGCACTGAAGGTCCCCAAGAACACAGTGGCCTCCATCACTCTTAATTGGAAAAAAGTTTGGAGCCCCCAAAACTCTTCCTAGAGCTGGCCACACGGCCAAACTGAGCAATCGGGGGGGGGGGCCTTGGTCAGGGAGTAAACCAGGAACCCGAGGCCAATCTGACAGAGCTCCAGAGTTCCTCTGTGGAGATGGGAGAACCTTCCAGAAGAACAACCATCCCTGCAGCACTTCCCCAATCATGTCTTTATGGTAGAGTGGCCAGACAGAAGCCTCTCCTCAGTAAAAGGCACATGACAGCCCGCTTGAGGTTTGCCAAAGGCACGTAAATGACTCTCAGATCATGAGAAACAAGATTCTCTGGTCTGATGAAACCAAGATTGAACCTGTTTTGGCCTGAATGTGTGGTGAAGGGGAGAAGGAGAGGAGGGAGGGAAAGAGAGGGGAAGAAAGACATCGTACCTCTGCACATCGACTCGGTACTGCTTTCCCCTATATTATCATTACTCATTGTGTATGCATTCCTCGTGCAATTATTATCAGTAGTAGTAGTATTATGATTATCATTATGATTTGAATTATTATTATTATTATTAGTAGTAGTATAGTAGTATAATGATTAGAATTATTAGTAGTATTAGTATAGTAGTATTATGATTATAATTATTATTAGTAGTAGTAGTATAGTAGTATTATGACTATAATTATTATTAGTAGTAGTATAGTAGTATTATGATTATAATTATTATTAGTAGTAGTATAGTAGTATTATGATTATAATTATTATTATTATTATTAGTAGTAGTAGTAGTAGTAGTAGTATAGTAGTATAATGATTATAATAATAATTATTATTATTATTAGTAGTAGTAGTATAGTAGTATTATGATTATCATTATAATTTGTGATTATTATTATTAGTAGTAGTAGTAGTATAGTAGTATTATGATTATTAGTAGTAGTAGTAGTAGTAGTATAGTAGTATTATGATTATCATTATGATTTTGATTATTATTAGTATTATTATGATCTAGAATAATCAGAATGATAATAATACTACTAAAAATATGAATTATTATTATTATGATTATTTTTATTTTAGGGTTATATATACAAGTATATATATATATTTACCAAAAAGTTTACGTGCAGTTGGAAGTGATGCAGATCATTACATTGATAGAACTCACAATCTATCTGCAATATTAAAGCTGATCTATATATATATATACTCATAAGTCATGCGTACCTGAGATCCAATCAGAGGTTACCTCCCTGTAAGGTTATTATGGCTACCAGGAAGGTAACCGTGGTGTTGAGTTTGATGGGCGCTGACACTTCTTGTATCCTGTCATGCCCATATTTGGACAGTTATATAAAGTATGCATGAATATTTGAAGATTGATGTTTAAATAATTTAATAGTTTCATTTAGGACATTTTTCTCTGAGATTAAATGAAAGTGGGAATTCCATCGCAATCTAGGAAATGAATCATATGAACATATATACTCCATATACTACCATCACAATCTAGGGAATGAATCATATGAACATATATACTCCATATACTACCATCACAATCTAGGAAATGAATCATATGAACATATATACTCCATATACTACCATCACAATCTAGGAAATGAATCATATGAACATATATACTCCATATACTACCATCACAATCTAGGGAATGAATCATATGAACATATATACTCCATATACTACCATCACAATCTAGGAAATGAATCATATGAACATATATACTCCATAAACTACCATCACAATCTTGGGAATGAATCACATGAACATATATACTCCATATACTACCATCACAATCTAGGGAATGAATCATATGAACATATATAGTCATATTCATGATATATATCACACACACACACACACACACACACACACACACACACACACACACACACACACACACACACACACACACACACACACACACACACACACACACACACACACACACACACACACACACACACACACACCCACACACACACACACACACCCACCCACCCACACACACACACACACACACACACACACACACACACACACACACACACACACACACACACACACACACACACACACACACACACACACACACACACACATACATGCAGGTAAAAACGTCAGCTTGTGTTTTAATGATGAGACATGAAGTTAAAATGACCACTGAGGTAAAAAAAAAGCAACAAGACCGACTGAACTAAATTGGAGTCAAATGTTTGACCTGTTGCTAAGAAACGGAGTGTGAGAAAAAATAAGAAAGTGAGAGGGGGCAACAAGGAGAGAAGGAGAGAGAGAGAGAGAGAGAGAGAGAGTGAGAGAAAGTGAGAGGGGGAAAGGAGAGAAGGAGAGAGAGGAGGAGACACATATTTCCCTCAGATTACACAGACAGAATTAGAAAACAACTCCCATATCTACTGGGTGAAATACCACAGTGTGACATCACAGCAAGCAAGATTTGTGACCTGTTATCACAAGAAAAGGTTGAACAGTGAAGATCAAACACCATTGTAAATACAGCCTGTATTTATGTTTATTTATTTTCCCTTTTGTACTTTAACTATTTACACATCATGACAACACTGTATATAGATACAGTATAATATGACATTTGACATGTCTTTATTCTTTGGAACTTTTGTGAGTGTACTGTTTACTGTTCATTTTGTTTATTATCTATTTCTCTCGCTTTGGCATAGTATACATATGTTTCCCATGCCAATAAAGCCCCTAAATGTAATTGAGAGAGTGAGAGAAAGAGGACAGAGAGAGAGAGAAAGAGGACAGAGAGAGAGAGGACAGAGAGAGATTAAGAGGACAGAGAGAGAGAGAGAGAGAGAGACAGAGAGACAGAGAGAAAGAGGACAGAGAGAGAGAGAAAGAGGACAGAGAGAGAGACAGAGAGAGAGAGAAAGAGGACAGAGAGAGAGAGAAAGGGACAGAGATAGAGAGGACAGAGAGAGAGAGAAGAGGACAGAGAGAGGACAAAGAGAGAGAGAGAGAAGATCAAACACTATTGTAAATACAACTCATATTTATGTTTATTAATTTCCCTTTTTGTAACATTAACTATTTGCAATGCAAAGATATTTTTTCCATGCCAATAAAGGCCTTAAACGGAATTAAAATTGAGAGAGGGGTAGAGGGCAGGGAGTGAGAGAGAGAGAGAGAGAGAGAGAGAGAGAGAGAGAGAGAGAGAGAGAGAGAGAGAGAGAGGGCAGGGAGTGAAAGAGGGAGAGAGAGAAAGAGGGCAGGGAGAGAGAGAAGCAAAGTTTAATTCTATTCTTATCCGTGTCTTTCTCTCCAGTCTCTCTGCAGCCACAACATTGATGACGCAGTAACAACCTGCAAACACTGCTATGGTATGACAGTCACGACGGAGAGAGAGGTGGAGAGGGGATGGGAGGGAAAGGAAGAAGGTGGGGAGGGGAGGGCTGGAGGGAGGGAGGTAGAGAGAAAGGGGGAAAGGGAGAGGAGGAGAGAGAGAGAGGGAGAGGGATGGGAGGGAAAGGAAGAAGGTGGGAGGGAGGGCTGGAGGGAGGGAGCGAGAGAAAGGGGGAAAGGGAGAGGAGGGAGGAAGAGAGAGAGGGGAGAAAGAGAGGGCGTATACAGAGAGAGGAGCAGGCGGAGAGGGTGTGGCGAAAGAAGAGAGAAAGAGGGGGTAGGGGGGCATGAATACAGAGAGAGAGGGGAGGAGAGGATGAAAA
>NW_027009977.1:27500-36913 GCF_036934945.1 Oncorhynchus masou masou
CATTATGTAGATATTTAATATATGGGAACACCTGACAGGAAACAGTATGTAGATATTTAATATATGGGAACACCTGACAGGAAACAGTATGTAGATATTTAATATATGGGAACACCTGACAGGAAACAGTATGTAGATATTTAATATATGGGAACACCTGACAGGAAACAGTATGTAGATATTTAATATATGGGAACACCTGACAGGAAACAGTATGTAGATATTTAATATATGGGAACACCTGACAGGAAACAGTATGTCGATATTTAATATATGGGAACACCTGACAGGAAACAGTACGTAGATATTTAATATATGGGAACACCTGACAGGAAACAGTACGTAGATATTTAATATATGGGAACATCTGACAGGAAACAGTATGTAGATATTTAATATATGAGAACACCTGACAGGAAACAGCAGGTGGATATTTAATACATGGGAACACCTGACAGGAAACAGTATGTAGATATTTAATATATGGGAACACCTGACAGGAAACAGTATGTAGATATTTAATATATGGGAACACCTGACAGGAAACAGTATGTAGATATTTAATATATGGGAACACCTGACAGGAAACAGTATGTAGATATTTAATATATGGGAACACCTGACAGGAAACAGTATGGATATTTAATATATGGGAACACCTGACAGGAAACAGTACGTAGATATTTAATATATGGGAACACCTGACAGGAAACAGTACGTAGATATTTAATATATGGGAACATCTGACAGGAAACAGTATGTAGATATTTAATATATGAGAACACCTGACAGGAAACAGCAGGTGGATATTTAATACATGGGAACACCTGACAGGAAACAGTATGTAGATATTTAATATATGGGAACACCTGACAGGAAACATTATGTAGATATTTAATATATGGGAACACCTGACAGGAAACAGTATGTAGATATTTAATATATGGGAACACCTGACAGGAAACAGTTTATAGATATTTAGCCTATATGGGAACACCTGACAGGAAACAGTTTATAGATATTTAATATATGGGAACCCCTGACAGGAAACAGTATGTAGATATTTAATATATGGGAACACCTGACAGGAAACAGCAGGTGGATATTCTCCTGTCTTATACGATATCAGACAACTCTCTGAAACAAAGATTCTAAAAAGGTTATGGCACCTGCTTCATTTTCTTGAATTCTTTTTTTTATTGGGGTTCTAAAGAACCTTTAGGGTTCCATATAAGAAGCAAGAGTTGAGAGAGAGAGAGAGAAAGAAGGGGGACAGAGAGAGCGAGAGACAGAGAGAGAGAGAGAGAGAGACAGAGAGAGACAGAGAGAGTGAGAGACAGAGAGAGAGACAGAGAGAGAGAGGCAGAGAGGACAGAGGGAGACAGAGAGATAGAGAGAGAGAGAGCGAGAGACAGAGACAGAGACAGAGACAGAGAGATAGAGACAGAGAGAGAGAAGATGATGGATAAAAGGGATTGTTATATGTCGTGGTGCATGAGCTTACTACTAGTGACCACACACACACACACACACACACGTACACACGCACACGCACACGCACGCACACACACACACACACGCACACACACACACACACACACACACACACACACACACACACGTACACACACACACATGATTTCAGAACACATGGAATAATCTTGTCATGGAGAGGAGGAAAGAAACCCTGTTTGATGCGATAGTGTTCTGACCAGTGTTTCTCATTAAAGTGTGTTTTCGTCATTGTTACCCAACAAAGACAGATGTTATCATCCACAGTTGCTTCCGTCAACAAATGTCTGATCTCAGGTGGTGTGTGTATTTGTATGCGTGTGTGTGTGTGTCCCTCCTCGTTTGATGTTATCGTTGCCATTCAGCCGTGTCAGGGTGACTCTGTTCTCTGTCATCTATCTGGTCACCCTGAGAAGGGCAGGTTATCACCATCTGGCCCTACTGGGAAGGACAGACATAAATCTGATTTGAACACTAAATATAACCCTCACATCCCCTCAACATTACCCTCACCTCAACATTACACTCACCTCAACTTTACCCTCACATCAACATTACCCTAGCCTCAACATTACCATCACCTCAACATGACCCTCACATCAGCATTACCATCACACAACCATTATCATCACATCAGCATTACTCTCGTCCCAACATTACCCTAGCCTCAACATTACCATCACCTCAACATTACCCTCACCCCAACATTACCATCTCCCCAACATTACCATCACACCAACATTGCCCTCACCTCAACAGTATCATCACTCAGCATGATCACCCCTCAACATTACCATCACCGTGACATTATCCTCACCGTGACATTACCATCACCTCAACATTACCCTCGCTCTGCATTTACCATCACACCAACATTACCCTCACCTCAACATTACCCTCACCCCAACATTATCATGAACTCAGTATTGTCATCACATCAACATTACCCTTCCATCAACATTACCATCACCCCTGCCATTACCATAACCTCAACATTATCATCACATCAACATTATCATAAACTCGACATTACCGTCCCATCAACATTATCATCCCTCAACATTACCCTCACCTCAACGTTATCATAAACTCAACATTACCATCACCTCCCCAAAATGAAATATACAAGAAACGGACTAGGTACCTTTATCAACAATGACCTTGCCTGAATACCCATACTTTGCGTTCTGAAGAGCAGGTATTTTAGGTTTGCAAAAATAGAACATTTTACAGTATGTGAAATGTAGAAAATCAAGCGAAAACTATAGTTTTTTGTACAACAACTTATTGAAAAGATCAGCCAGCTGGCTGGGCTATGCTGGTTCTGGAGCTGGATTGGTCCTATTTAATATCGTTATTCTATTGTTTTCCCCAGAAGGTTTGACATCTTCCATTAGAGATATATTGTAATGTGGGAAGGGGATATCTAATCAGTTGCACAACTGAATGCTTTAAACCAAAATGCGTCTTTCGTATTTAACCCTGAATTGAACCCAAAACCCCTCTGAATCAGAGAGGTGGCTGCCTTCATCGGCTTCCACTTCAGTGTTGAGGATCAGCAAAGTGGAGATGTTGTTTCAAAAACACTTCAGTCAGTACTACAGACCACAATAACACCTCAGTCAGTACTACAGACCACAACAACACCTCAGTCAGTACTACAGACCACAAAAACACCTCAGTCAGTACTACAGACCACAATAACACCTCAGTCAGTACTACAGACCACAAAAACACTTCAGTCAGTACTACAGACCACAATAACACCTCAGTCAGTACTACAGACCACAATAACACCTCAGTCAGTACTAGACCACAAAAACACTTCAGTCAGTACACAGACCACAAAAACACCTCAGTCAGTACTACAGACCACAAAAACACCTCAGTCAGTACTACAGACCACAAAAACACCTCAGTCAGTACTACAGACCACAAAAACACCTCAGTCAGTACTACAGACCACAAAAAAACACTTCAGTCAGTACTACAGACCACAATAACACTTATGTTGTGCTGGTGTGCCTTCTTCACCACACTGTCTGTGTGGGTGGACCATTTCAGTTTGTCTGTGATGTATATGCCCAGGAGCTTAAAACTTGCCACCTTCTCCACTGCTGACCCTTCGATATGGATAGGGGGTGCTCCTTCTGCTGTTTCCTGAAGTCCACGATCATCTCCTTTGTTTTGTTGACGTTGAGTGAGAGGTTGTTTTCCTGACACCACACTCCGAGGGCCCTCACCTCCTCCCTGTAGGCTGTCTCGTCGTTGTTGGTGATCAAGCCCACTACTGTTGTGTCATCTGCAAACTTGATGATTGAGTTGGAGGGGTGCATGGCCACGCAGTCGTGGGTGGACAGGGAGTACAAGAGAGGGCTGAGCACACACCCTTGTGGGGCCCCAGTGTTGTGGGTTAGATGTTGTTTCCTACCTTCACCACCTTGGGGCAGGCCATCAGAAAGTCCAAGACTAAGTTGCACAGTAAGGGGTTGAGACCCAGAACCTCCAGCTTGATGATGAGCTTGGAGGGTACAATGGTGTTGAATGCTGAGCAGTAGTCAATGAACAGCATTCTCACATAGGTATTATTTTTGTCCAGATGGGGCAGTGTGCAGTGCGATGTCGATTGTGTCATCTGTGGACCTGTTGGGGCGGTATTTACTGCAGTATTGACTAGTGTTTTCTTTTTGTTTAAAAAAAAAATTCAACTTCATATAGTAAGTACAGCACATGATCAAGGGATACTACAGTGTGTACTATAGTATTCTACAGTATACTACTACAACATCATATAGTAAGTACAGCACATGATCAAGGGATACTACAGTGTGTAGTATAGTATTCTACAGTATACTACTACAACATCATATAGTAAGTACAGCACATGATCAAGGGATACTACAGTGTTTAATATAGTATTCTACAGTATACTACTACAACATCATATAGTAAGTACAGCAAATGATCATGGGATACTACAGTGTGTACTATAGTATTCTACAGTATACTACTACAACATTATATAGTAAGTACAGCACATGATCAAGGGATACTACAGTGTGTAATATAGTATTCTACAGTATACTACTACAACATCATATAGTAAGTACAGCACATGATCAAGGGATACTACACTGTGTACTATAGTATTCTACAGTAGTACTGTAAGTACTGTAGGCTGCGTCACATCCGGCAGTGACTGGGAGTCCCATTGGGCGGCACACAATTGGCCCAGTGTCGTCCGGGTTCGGCCCGGGGAAGGCCGTCATTGTTCTGTCAATAAGAATTTGTTCTTAACTGACTTACCTAGTTAAATAAAGGTTACATTTAAAAATTATTATTTTTTTAAATGAGGTATTAAATAGTAAACTGTAGTATTTTCTACGTGGGTGGGGACGCCCTGTACCCAAGTGAACGAATGGCAGGAATCAACGATTTGAGCATTTGATGACACATTCTCAGTATGGGTGAGCAGTACGCTGATATTTGGTGCTTACTGCATTCGTTTTTTTCTACAAGGTACAATCTAAATACTAGTAATGGGATCAGTAGTACATAGTACGTAGTTTTAGTAAGTAGTAGGCAGTACAGATGTCAGACACGGCCAATAATGATGTGCCCCTTCTGTCACGTTCTGACCTTTGTTTGGTCTGTATTTAGTGTGGTCAGGGCGTGAGTTGGGGTGGGCAGTCTATGTTTTGTGTTTCTATGTTCAGGTTTCTGTTTCGGCCTAGTATGTTCTCAATCAGAGGCAGGTGTCGTTAGTTGTCTCTGATTGAGAATCATCATGCCTAGGTAGCCTGGGTTTCACTGTTGGTTTGTGGGTGTTTGTTTCCGTGTCTGTGTTTTTTGGTTTTGTTCTTTCCACGTAATTAGTTTATTGTTTTATATTTTCATAGTGTTCAGTTTATGTTTTATAATAAACGATATGGACACTTACCACGCTGCGTTTTGGTCCGATCCCTGCTACACTTCCTCTTCAGATGAAGAGGAGGAAATCTCACGTTACACCACCTTTGTCCTCGCTAGCGTGACCATCTAGTGACTATCCTCTCCTCATTGGCCAGTGTCTGTTGTGTTGGGTTGTAATTGCATGGCTTCCAATTCTAGTATTCTACCATTCTGCTGTATCATTTTAACATTCTAGTATTCCAACATTCTGCTGTAACATTTTAACATTCTAGTATTCTAACATTCTGCTGTATAATTTTAACATTCTAGTATTCCAACGTTCTGCTGTATCATTTTAACATTCTAGTATTCTAACATTCTGCTGTATCATTTTAACATTCTAGTATTCTAACACTCTGCTGCATCATTTTAACATTCTAGTATTCTAACATTCTGCTGTATCATTTTAACATTCTAGTATTCCAACATTCTGAAATGCTAACAGAATGAGGTCACAAATGGTTTATTTTCTCTGAACAAAACATTCCACGAGGAACACCTGAAAAAAAACACATCAGACATTCTGATTCACCCCAACACTGATACCACACAATCATTTGTTGCAGTTGTAGCAAGGAATTTAATCTGGACATAGGACACAACATAATAACAAGTCATGTTCAGTGGTGGTAACAGAATGAGTCCTCTGCTGATGTCTGTCAGCATGGTAACAGAATGAGTCCTCTGCTGATGTCTGTCAGCAGGGTAACAGAATGAGTCATCTGCTGCTGTCTGTCAGCATGGTAACAGAATGAGTCCTCTGCTTCTGTCTGTCAGCATGGTAACAGAATGAGTCCTCCGCTGCTGTCTGTCAGCATGGTAACAGAATGAGTCCTCTACTGCTGTCTGTCAGCATGGTAACAGAATGAGTCTTCACTACTGCTGTCTGTCAGCATGGTAACAGAATGAGTCCTCTACTGCTGTCTGTCAGCATGGTAACAGAATGAGTCCTCCACTGCTGTCTGTCAGCATGGTAACAGAATGAGTCCTCCACTGCTGTCTGTCAGCATGGTAACAGAATGAGTCCTCCACTGCTGTCTGTCAGCATGGTAACAGAATGAGTCCTCCACTGCTGTCTGTCAGCATGGTAACAGAATGAGTCCTCCGCTGCTGTCTGTCAGCATGGTAACAGAATGAGTCCTCTGCTGCTGTCTGTCAGCATGGTAACAGAATGAGTCCTCTGCTGCTGTCTGTCAGCATGGTAACAGAATGAGTCCTCCGCTGCTGTCTGTCAGCATGGTAACAGAATGAGTCCTTACTACTGCTGTCTGTCAGCATGGTAACAGAATGAGTCCTCTGCTCCTGTCTGTCAGCATGGTAACAGAATGAGTCCTCTGCTGCTGTCTGTCAGCATGGTAACAGAATGAGTCCTCTGCTGCTGTCTGTCAGCATGGTAACAGAATGAGTCCTCTGCTGCTGTCTGTCAGCATGGTAACAGAATGAGTCCTCTGCTGCTGTCTGTCAGCATGGTAACAGAATGAGTCCTCTGCTGCTGTCTGTCAGCATGGTAACAGAATGAGTCCTCCACTGCTGTCTGTAAGCATGGTAACAGAATGAGTCCTCTGCTGCTGTCTGTCAGCATGGTAACAGAATGAGTCCTCTGCTGCTGTCTGTCAGCATGGTAACAGAATGAGTCCTCTGCTGCTGTCTGTCAGCATGGTAACAGAATGAGTCATTACTACTGCTGTCTGTCAGCATGGTAACAGAATGAGTCCTCTGCTGCTGTCTGTCAGCATGGTAACAGAATGAGTCCTTACTACTGCTGTCTGTCAGCATGGTAACAGAATGAGTCCTCCACTGCTGTCTGTCAGCATGGTAACAGAATGAGTCCTCTGCTGCTGTCTGTCAGCATGGTAACAGAATGAGTCCTCTGCTGCTGTCTGTCAGCATGGTAACAGAATGAGTCCTCTGCTGCTGTCTGTCAGCATGGTAACAGAATGAGTCCTCTGCTGCTGTCTGTCAGCATGGTAACAGAATGAGTCCTCCACTGCTGTCTGTCAGCATGGTAACAGAATGAGTCCTCTGTTTCTGTCAGCATGGTAACAGAATGAGTCCTCTGCTGCTGTCTGTCAGCATGGTAACAGAATGAGTCCTCTGTTTCTGTCAGCATGGTAACATAATGAGTCCTCCACTGCTGTCTGTCAGCATGGTAACAGAATGAGTCCTCTGTTTCTGTCAGCATGGTAACAGAATGAGTCCTCTGCTTCTGTCTGTCAGCATGGTAACAGAATGAGTCCTCTGCTGCTGTCTGTCAGCATGGTAACAGAATGAGTCCTCTGCTGCTGTCTGTCAGCATGGTAACAGAATGAGTCCTCTGCTGCTGTCTGTCAGCATGGTAACAGAATGAGTCCTCTGCTGTCTGTCAGCATGGTAACAGAATGAGTCCTCTGCTGCTGTCTGTCAGCATGGTAACAGAATGAGTCCTCTGTTTCTGTCAGCATGGTAACAGAATACAGATTCATCTGTTTCTGTCAGCATGACAACAGAATGAGTCCTCTGCTTTACAATACCATCAGCATGGTAGCCTTAATGAGTCATCCTGCTGTCTATCAGCATGGTAACAGAATGAGTCCTCTGCTGCTGTCTGTCAGCATGGTAGCAGAATAGTCCTCTGCTTCTGTCTTGTCAGCATAGTACTGGGAATGGAGTCCTCCACTGCTGTCTGTCAGCATGGTAACAGAGATAGGTCATCTGTTTCTGTCAGCATGGTAACAGAATGAGTCCTCTGCTTCTGTCTAGTCATCAGCATAGTGTAACAGAATGAGTCATCCACTGCTGTCTATCAGCATGGTAACAGAATGAGTCCTCTGCTGCTGTCTGTCAGCATGGTAACAGAATGAGTCCTCTGCTTCTGTCTGTCCTTCGTGTACAGAATGGGTCTCTGCTGCTGTCTGTCAGCATGGTAACAGAATGGTCCTCTGCTTCTACATCAGCATGGTAACAGGGAAATGAGTCCTCTGCTTCTGTCTGTCAGCATGGTAACAGAATGAGTCATCTGCTGTGTCTGTCAGCATGGTAACAGAATGAGTCCTCTGCTTCTGTCTGTCAGCATGGTAACAGAATGAGTCCTCCACTGCTGTCTGTCAGCATGGTAACAGAATGAGTCCTCTGTTTCTGTCAGCATGGTAACAGAATGAGTCCTCTGCTGCTGTCTGTCAGCATGGTAACAGAATGAGTCCTCTGCTTCTGTCTGTCAGCATGGTAACAGAATGAGTCCTCTGCTGCTGTCTGTCAGCATGGTAACAGAATGAGTCCTCTGCTTCTGTCTGTCAGCATGGTAACAGAATGAGTCTCTACTACTGCTGTCTGTCAGCATGGTAACAGAATGAGTCCTCTGCTTCTGTCTGTCAGCATGGTAACAGAATGAGTCCTCCACTGATGTCTGTCAGCATGGTAACAGAATGAGTCCTCTGTTTCTGTCAGCATGGTAACAGAATGAGTCCTCTGTTTCTGTCAGCATGGTAACAGAATGAGTCCTCTGCTGCTGTCTGTCAGCATGGTAACAGAATGAGTCCTCTGCTTCTGTCTGTCAGCATGGTAACATAATGAGTCCTCCACTGCTGTCTGTCAGCATGGTAACAGAATGAGTCCTCTGCTGCTGTCTGTCAGCATGGTAACAGAATGAGTCCTCTGCTGCTGTCTGTCAGCATGGTAACAGAATGAGTCCTCAACACTGCTGTCTGTCAGCATGGTAACAGAATGAGTCCTCCACTGCTGTCTGTCAGCATGGTAACAGAATGAGTCCTCTGCTGCTGTCTGTCAGCATGGTAACAGAATGAGTCCTCAATACTGCTGTCTGTCAGCATGGTAACATCATGAGTCCTCCACTGCTGTCTGTCAGCATGGTAACAGAATGAGTCCTCCGCTGCTGTCTGTCAGCATGGTAACAGAATGAGTCCTCCTACTGTTGTCTGTCAGCATAGGTAACATCATGAGTCCTCCACTGCTGT
>NW_027009978.1:0-36905 GCF_036934945.1 Oncorhynchus masou masou
ACCCATTGGTATATCACTGCTTAGTTTAATCATAACCACCCATTGGTATATCACTGCAGTTAGAGTGCTGGCCCATTGGTTTAACACTGCTGTATAACCACCCATTGGTATATATCTGCTGTAAAACCACCCATTGGTATATCACTGCAGTATAACCAACTATTGGCATATCACTGCTGTATAACCACCTATTGGTATATCACTGCAGTTTAACCACCCATCAGTTATATCCGGCGCCGACAGAGATGGCCGCCTCGCTTCGCGTTCCTAGGAAACTATACAGTTTTTTTTTTTTTACGTGTTATTTCTTACATTAGTACCCCACAAGCATTTCGCTACACTCGCATTAACATCTGCTAACCATGTGTATGTGACAAATAAAATTTGATTTGATTTGATTTTTAAATCACTGCTGTATAACCACCCATTAGTATATCACTGCAGTATAACCAACCATTGGTATATCACTGCTGTTTAACAACCCATTGGTATATCACTGCTGTACAACCACCCATTGGTATATCACTGCAGTATAACCAACCATTGGTATATCACTGCTGTTTAACAACCCATTGGTATATCACTGCTGTACAACCACCCATTGGTATATCACTGCTGTATAACCACCCATTGGTATATCACTGCTGTTTAACTGGCCCATTGGTATGTCACTGCTGTATAACCATCCATTGGTATATCACTGCTGTATAACCACCCATTGGTATATCACTGCTGTATAACCACCCATTGGTATATCACTGCAGTTAACCCCATTGGTATATCACTGCTGTTTAACCACCCATTGGTATATCACTGCTGTATAACCACCCATTAGTATATCACTGCAGTTAGAGGGCTGGCCCATTGGTATATCACTGCTGTATAACCATCCATTGGTATATCACTGCTGTATAACCACCCATTGGTATATCACTGCTGTACAACCACCCATTGGTATATCACTGCTGTATAACCACCCATTGGTATATTACTGCAGTTAACCACCCATTGGTATATCACTGCTGTATAACCACCCATTGGTATATCACTGCTGTTTAACCACCCATTGGTATATTACTGCTGTATAACCACCCATTGGTACATCACTGCTGTATAACCACCCATTGGTATATCACTGCTGTTTAACCACCCATTGGTATATTACTGCTGTATAACCACCCATTGGTATATTACTGCTGTATAACCACCCATTGGTATATCACTGCTGTATAACCACCCATTGGTATATTACTGCTGTATAACCACCCATTGGTATATTACTGCTGTATAACCACCCATTGGTATATCACTGCTGTTTAACCACCCATTGGTATATCACTGCTGTTTAACAACCCATTGGTATATCACTGCTGTACAACCACCCATTGGTATATCACTGCAGTATAACCAACCATTGGTATATCACTGCTATTTAACAACCCATTGGTATATCACTGCTGTATAACCACCCATTAGTATATCCCTGCAGTTAGAGGGCTGGCCCATTGGTATATCACTGCAGTATAACCACCCATTGGTATATTACTGCTGTATAACCACCCATTGGTATATTACTGGTGTATAACCACCCATTGGTATATCACTGCTGTTTAACCACCCATTGGTATATTACTGCTGTATAACCACCCATTGGTATATCACTGCTGTATAACCACCCATTGGTATATTACTGCTGTATAACCACCCATTGGTATATCACTGCTGTATAACCACCCATTGGTATATCACTGCTGTTTAACCACCCATTGGTATATTACTGCTGTATAACCACCCATTGGTATATCACTGCTGTATAACCATCCATTGGTATATCACTGCTGTATAACCACCCATTGGTATATCACTGCTGTACAACCACCCATTGGTATATCACTGCTGTATAACCACCCATTAGTATATCACTGCAGTTAGAGGGCTGGCACATTGGTATATCACTGCTGTATAACCATCCATTGGTATATCACTGCTGTATAACCACCCATTGGTATATCACTGCTGTACAACCACCCATTGGTATATCACTGCAGTATAACCACCCATTGGTATATTACTGCTGTATAACCACCCATTGGTATATCACTGCTGTATAACCATCCATTGGTATATCACCTATTTAACAACCCATTGGTATATCATAACCACCCATTGGTATATCACTGCAGTTAGAGGGCTGGCCCATTGGTATATCACTGCTGTATACCCACCCATTGGTATATCACTGCTGTTTAACCACCCATTGGTATATCACTGCTGTATAACCACCCATTGGTATATAACTGCTGTATAACCACCCATTGGTATATCACTGCAGTTAGAGGGCTGGCCCATTGGTATATCACTGCTGTATAACAACCCATTGGTATATCACTGCTGTACAACCACCCATTGGTATATCACTGCAGTATAACCACCCATTGGTATATTACTGCTGTATAACCACCCATTCGTATATCACTGCTGTATAACCACCCATTGGTATATCACTGCAGTATAACCACCCATTGGTATATCACTGCTGTTTAACCACCCATTGGTGTACCACTGCAGTTAGAGGGCTGGCCCATTGGTATATCACTGCTGTATAACAACCCATTGGTATATCACTGCTGTATAACCACCCATTGGTATATCACTGCAGTTAGGTATATCACTGCTGTATAACCACCCATTGGTATATCACTGCAGTTAGAGTGCTGGCCCATTGGTTTAACACTGCTGTATAACCACCCATTGGTATATAACTGCTGTAAAACCACCCATTGGTATATCACTGCTGTTAACCAACTATTGGCATATCACTGCTGTATAACCACCTATTGGTATATCACTGCTGTATAACCACCCATTGGCATATCACTGCAGTATAACCACCCATTGGTATATCACTGCTGTATAACCACCCATTGGTATATCACTGCAGTTAGAGGGCTGGCCCATTGGCATATCACTGCTGTATAACCACCCATTGGTATATCACTGCAGTTGGTATATTTAACACTGCTGTATAACCACCCATTGGTATATATCTGCTGTAAAACCACCCATTGGTATATCACTGCTGTATAACCAACTATTGGCATATCACTGCTGTATAACCACCCATTGGCATATCACTGCTGTATAACCATCCATTGGTATATCACTGCTGTATAACCACCCATTGGTATATGACTGCTTAAAGGGCTGGCCCAGTGGTATATCACTGCTGTATACCCACCCATTGGTATATAACTGCTGTTTAACCACCCATTGGTATATCACTGCTGTATAACCACCCATTGGTATATCACTGCAGTTAGAGGGCTGGCCCATTGGTATATCACTGCTGTATAACAACCCATTGGTATATCACTGCTATAACCACCCATTGGTATATCACTGCAGTTAACCACCCATTGGTATATCACTGCTGTAAAACCACCCATTGGTATATCACTGCTGTATAACCACCCATTGGTATATCACTGCTGTTTAACCACCCATTGGTATATCACTGCTGTATAACCACCCATTGGTATATCACTGCAGTATAACCACCCGTTGGTATAACACTGCTGTTTAACCACCCATTGGTGTATCACTGCAGTTAGAGGGCTGGCCCATTGGTATATCACTGCTGTATACCCACCCATTGGTATATCACTGCTGTTTAACCACCCATTGGTATATCACTGCTGTTTAGCCACCCAATGGTATATCACTGCTGTATAACCACCCATTGGTATATCACTGCAGTATAACCACCCATTGGTATATCACTGCAGTATAACCACCCATTGGTATATCACTGCAGTTAGAGGGCTGGCCCATTGGCATATCACTGCTGTATAACCACCCATTGGTATATCACTGCAGTTAGAGTGCTGGCCCATTGGTTTAACACTGCTGTATAACCACCCATTGGTATATATCTGCTGTATAACCACCCATTGGCATATCACTGCTGTATAACCACCCATTGGTATATCACTGCTGTATAACCACCCATTGGTATATCACTGCTGTATAACCACCCATTGGTACATCACTGCTGTATAACCACCCATTGGTATATCACTGCTGTATAACCACCCATTGGTGTGTCATCACTGTGCTCTCTCATTCAGACATTCAGCTCCATTAGTTTCTAGCAATCCAAGTCATTATGACTGATACTGATGTCTAGTGTTGTAACATGGCAGAGTTGGTCTATGTAGGTGGTCTACGTAGGATGGTCTATGTAGGTGGTCCATTTAGGTTGGTCTATGTAGGGTGATCTATGTAGGTAGTCGACATAGGTGGTCAATGTAGGTGGTCTACATAGGGTTGTCTATGTAGGTGGTTTACGTAGGTGGTCTACGTAGGGTCGTCTATGTAGGTGGTCTATGTAGGTGGTCTATGAAGATTGTCTGCAAAGGTGGTCTATGTAGGTGGCCTATGTAGGTGGTCTATGTAGGGTGGTCTATGTAGTTGGTCTATGTAGTGTTGAGATTCTCCGGTACTTTTGATGGTCTATGTAAGGGGCGGCAGGGTAGCCTAGTGGTTAGAGCGTTGGCCTAGTAACCGGAAGGTTGCGAGTTCAAACCCCCAAGCTGACAAGGTACAAATCTGTCGTTCTGCCCCTGAACAGGCAGTTAACCCACTGCCTGTTAACCCACCCAGGCCGTCATTGAAAATAAGAATTTGTTCTTAACTGACTTGCCTGGTTAAATAAAGGTAACATTAAAAAAATGTTTTTAAAGAAGATTCTCCAGTACTTTTGATGGTCTATGTAGTGTTGTTTTTAAAGAGATTCTCAGTACTTTTGATGGTCTATGTAGTTGATTTTAAAGAGATTCTCCAGTACTTTTGATGGTCTATGTAGTTTTTTTAAGAGATTCTCCAGTACTTTTGATGGTCTATCAGTACTTTTGATTCTCTATTTGATGGTCTATGTAGTTGTTTTTAAAGAGACTCCAGTACTTTTGATGGTCTATGTAGTGTTGTTTTTAAAAGTGATTCTCCAGTACTTTTGATGGTTTTTAAAGAGACTATGATGGTCTATGTAGTGTTGTCTTCAACTTCTTCGAGATGACAGTGTTGTTAACAAAAGGCTAAGCTTGTGAGCCAATATATTTATTTCATTTCATTTGTGATTTTCATGAATAGTTAACGTAGCGTTATGCGAGTGAGCTTGAGGCTATGATTACGCTCCCGGATACGGGATTGCTCGACGCTAGAAGTTAAAGAGATTCTCCAGTACTTTTGTATACTTTTCAGCCAGTATTTTTGAAAGTAGAGCTCACGAGCCAAAAGGGGTCCCTGAAGATTGCGTACTATGTCACTGCGCTCGCTGTGTGTGCGCATCTTGCTAGCTGTCACTCAAATGGCGAGGGGTTGAAGCTCATTGGTTGGAACTCGAACTGCAAGAGGGCTGGCTCATGTGGAAGGAAAAGGCATTTCCAGAAAAACAGGTGATTTCAAACTAGGGATTTTAGGGCTAATTGTGGTAAAACATACATTATTCTCATAGATTCTGCATGTTTGAACAACACATTGACGCATACAGCCCAAAGTGGGAGGTTAAAGCAATACTGAGCAGTCACCTGAGAATGTCATCAAAGTACAGACCCCAAATAAAAACAAGCAAGCACACAAACCCACACACAGTCACACAGTCACACACACACCACACACACAGTCACACAAACCACACACAAACACACCCACACACACACAAACCCACACACACACCCACACACACACACACACACACACACACACACACACACACACACACACACACACACACACACACACACACACACACACACACACACACACACACACAAACACAAATAATGTGACTGAGGCACACACCTGTCCAGCCTTTGTGTGTCTGTCCACCTGTTGCCTTCTGGCAAGACTCTGATTTATTTTAAGATGGGAGGAAATTACATTTCAGAAAGATTCTCATCCACACACAGCCCAGCAATGTACACCCTGCTACAGCCCAGCACAATACACCCTGCTACAGCCCAGCACTATACACCCTGCTACAGCCCAGCACTATACACCCTGCTACAGCCCAGCACTATACACCCTGCTACAGCCCAGCACTATACGCCCTGCTACAGCCCAGCACTATACACCCAGATACAGCCCAGCACTATACGCCCTGCTACAGCCCAGCACTATACGCCCTGCTACAGCTCAGCACTATACACCCTGATACAGACCAGCACTATACGCCCTGCTACAGCCCAACACTATACGCCCTGCTACAGTCCAGCACTATACACCCTGATACAGCCCAGCACTATACACCCTGCTAAAGCCCAGCACTATACGCCCTGCTACAGCCCAGCACTATACACCCTGCTACAGCCCAGCACTATACACCCTGCTACAGCCCAGCACTATACGCCCTGCTACAGCCCAGCACTATACGCCCTGCTACAGCCCAGCACTATACGCCATGATACAGCCCAGCACTATACGCCCTGCTACAGCCCAACACTATACACCCTGATACAGCCCAGCACTATACACCCTGCTACAGCCCAGCACTATACGCCCTGCTACAGCCCAGCACTATACACCCTGATACAGCCCAGCACTATACACCCTGATACAGCCCAGCACTATACGCCCCTGCTACAGCCCAGCACTATACACCCTGATACAGCCCAGCACTATACGCCCTGATACAGCCCAGCACTATACACCCTGCTACAGCCCAGTACTATACACCCTGATACAGCCCAGCACTATACGCCCTGATACAGCCCAACACTATACGCCCTGCTACAGCCCAGCACTATACACCCTGCTACAGCCCAGAGCACTATACACCCTGCTACAGCCCAGCCCTGATACAGCCCAGCACTATACACCCTGCTAGAGCCCAGCACTATACGCCCTGCTACAGCCCAGCACTATACGCCCTGCTAAAGCCAGCATTACACGCCCTGATACAGCCCAGCAATATACGCCCTGATACAGCCCAGCACTATACACCCTGCTACAGCCCAGCACTATACACCCTGCTACAGCCCAGCACTATACGCCCTGCTACAGCCCAGCACTATACACCCTGCTACAGCCCAGCACTATACACCCTGATACAGCCCAGCACTATACGCCCTGCTACAGCCCAGCACTATACACCCTGATACAGCCCAGCACTATACACTCTGCTACAGCCCAGCACTATACACCCTGCTACAGCCCAGCACTATACACCCTGCTACAGCCCAGCACTATACACCCTGCTACAGCCCAGCACTATACACCCTGCTACAGCCCAGCACTATACACCCTGCTACAGCCCAGCACTATACACCCTGCTACAGCCCAGCACTATACACCCTGCTACAGCCCAGCACTATACCCCCTGCTACAGCCCAGCACTATACACCCTGCTACAGCCCAGCACTATACACCCTGATACAGCCCAGCACTATACACCCTGCTACAGCCCAGCACTATACACCCTGCTACAGCCCAGCACTATACGCCCTGCTACAGCCCTGCACTATACACCCTGCTACAGCCCAGCACTATACACCCTGCTACAGCCCAGCACTATACACCCTGCTACAGCCCAGCACTATACGCCCTGCTACAGCCCAGCACTATACACCCTGCTACAGCCCAGCACTATACGCCCTGCTACAGCCCAGCACTATACACCCTGATACAGCCAGCACTATACACCCTGCTACAGCCCAGCACTATACACCCTGATACAGCCCAGCACTATACACCCTGCTACAGCCCAGCACTATACGCCCTGCTACAGTCCAGCACTATACACCCTGCTACAGCCCAGCACTATACACCCTGCTACAGCCCAGCACTATACACCCTGCTACAGCCCAGCACTATACACCCTGCTACAGCCCAGCACTATACACCCTGCTACAGCCCAGCACCAGCCCTGCTACAGCCCAGCACTATAAGCCCCTGCTACAGCCCAGCACTATACGCCATGATACAGCCCAGCACTATACACCCTGCTACAGCCCAGCACTATACACCCTGCTACAGCCCAGCACTATACACCCTGCTACAGCCCAGCACTATACACCCTGCTACAGCCCAGCACTATACGCCCTGCTACAGCCCAGCACTATACACCCTGCTACAGCCCAGCACTATACACCCTGCTACAGCCCAGCACTATACATACTGCTACAGCCCAGCACTATACACCCTGCTACAACCCAGCACTGCTACAGCCCATCACTATACACCCTGCTAGAGCCCAGCACTATACACCCTGCTACAGCCCAGCACTATACACCCTGCTACAGCCCAGCACTATACACCCTGCTACAGCCAGCACCATACACCCTGCTACAGCCCAGCACTATACACCCTGCTACAGCCCAGCACTATACTGCTACAGCCCAGCACTATACACCCTGCTACAGCCCAGCACTATACACCCTGCTACAGCCCAGCACTATACACCCTGCTACAGCCAGCACTATACACCCTGCTACAGCCCAGCACTATACACCCTGCTACAGCCCAGCACTATACACCCTGCTACAGCCCAGCACTATACACCCTGCTACAGCCCAGCACTATACACCCTGCTACAGCCCAGCACTATACACCCTGCTACAGCCCAGCACTATACACCCTGCTACAGCCCAGCACTATACACCCTGCTACAGCCCAGCACTATACACCCTGCTACAGCCCAGCACTATACACCCTGCTACAGCCCAGCACTATACACCCTGCTACAGCCCAGCACTATACACCCTGCTACAGCCCAGCACTATACACCCTGCTACAGCCCAGCACTATACACCCTGCTACAGCCCAGCACTATACACCCTGCTACAGCCCAGCACTATACACCCTGCTACAGCCCAGCACTATACACCCTGCTACAGCCCAGCACTATACACCCTGCTACAGCCCAGCACTATACGCCCTGCTGCCCAGCACTACAGCCCAGCACTATACGCCCTGCTACAGCCCAGCACTATACACCCTGCTACAGCCCAGCACTATACACCTGCTACAGCCCAGTACTATACACCCTGCTACAGCCCAGCACTATACACCCTGCTACAGCCCAGCACTATACACCCTGCTACAGCCCAGCACTATACACTGCTACAGCCCAGCACTTACACCCCTGCTACAGCCCAGCACTATACGCCCTGATACAGCCCAGCACTATACACCCTGCTACAGCCCAGCACTATACACCCTGCTACAGCCCAGCACTATACACTCTGCTACAGCCCAGCACTATACACCCTGCTACAGCCCAGCACTATACACCCTGATACAGCCCAGCACTATACACCCTGCTACAGCCCAGTACTATACACCCTGCTACAGCCAGCACTATACACCCTGCTACAGCCCAGCACTATACGCCCTGATACAGCCCAGCACTATACAGCCCAGCACTATACACCCTGATACAGCCCAGCACTATACACCCTGCTACAGCCCTAGCCCTGCTACAGCCCAGCACTATACACCCTGCTACAGCCCAGCACTATACGCCCCTGCTACAGCCCAGCACTATACACCCTGCTACAGCCCAGCACTATACACCCTGCTACAGCCCAGCACTATACGCCCTGCTACAGCCCAGCACTATACGCCCTGCTACAGCCAGCACTATACACCCTGATACAGCCCAGCACTATACGCCCTGCTACAGCCCAACACTATACCCTGCCCTGCTACAGCCCAGCACTATACGCCCTGCTACAGACCAGCACTATACGCCCTGCTACAGCTATACCAACACTATACACCCTGCTACAGCCCAACACGCCCTGATACAGCCCAGCACTGCTACAGCCCAGCACTATACGCCCTGCTACAGCCCTAGCCTGCTGCAGCCCAGCACTATACACCCTGCTACAGCCCATGACACTATACACCCTGTTACAGCCCAGCACTATACGCCCTGCTGCAGTGGCACTATACACCCTGCTACAGCCAGCACTATGCTACTGCAACCCAACCTGCTATTAGTACTATACGCCCTATACACCCTGCTACAGCCCAGCACTATACACCCTGATACAGCCCAGCACTATACGCCCTGCTACAGCCCAGCACTATACACCCTGATACAGCCCAGCACTATACACCCTGCTACAGCCCAGCACTATACGCCCTGCTACAGCCCAGCACTATACACCCTGCTACAGCCCAGCACTATACACCCTGCTACAGCCCAGCACTATACACCCTGCTACAGCCCAGCACTATACACCCTGCTACAGCCCAGCACTATACACCCTGCTACAGCCCAGCACTATACGCCCTGCTACAGCCCAGCACTATACGCCCTGCTACAGCCCAGCACTGCTACAGCCCAGCACTATACGCCCTGCTACAGCCCAGCACTGCTACAGCCCAGCACTATACGCCCTGCTACAGCCCAGCACTATACACCCTGCTACAGCCCAGCACTATACACCCTGCTACAGCCCAGCACTATACGCCCTGATACAGCCCAGCACTATACGCCCTGATACAGCCCAGCACTATACGCCCTGCTACAGCCCAGCACTGCTACAGCCCAGCACTATACGCCCTGCTACAGCCCAGCACTATACGCCCTGCTACAGCCCAGCACTATATACGCCCTGCTACAGCCCAGCACTATAGCCCTGCTACAGCCCAGCACTATACGCCCTGTTACAGCCCAGGACTATACACCCCTGCTACAGCCCAGCACTATACACCCTGCTACAGCCCAGCACTATACACCCTGATACAGCCCAGCACTATACCCCTGATACAGCCCAGCACTATACACCCTGCTACAGCCCAGCACTATACACCCTAGTACAGCCCAGCACTATACACCTGATACAGCCCAGCACTATACACCCTGCTACAGCCAATGGCATATACACCCTGCTACAGCCCAGCACTATACACCCTATTACTACATCCCAGCAATATCCACCCTATTACAGCCACTATGCATCCTGCTAGCAATGATCACCCCTGCTACAGCCCAGCACTATACACCCTACTGCTACAGCCCAGCACTATACACCCTGCTACAGCCACTATACACCCTGCTACAGCCCAGCACTATACACCCTGCTACAGCCCAGCACTATACACCCTGCTACAGCCCAGCACTATACACCCTGCTACAGCCCAGCACTATACGCCCTGATACAGCCCAGCACTATGCGCCCTGATACAGCCCAGCACTATACACCCTGCTACAGCCCAGCACTATACACCCTGCTACAGCCCAGCACTATACACCCTGCTACAGCCCAGCACTATACGCCCTGCTACAGCCCAGCACTATACACCCTGCTACAGCCCAGCACTATACGCCCTGATACAGCCCAGCACTATACGCCCTGCTACAGCCCAGCACTATACACCCTGCTACAGCCCAGCACTATACGCCCTGCTACAGCCCAGCACTATACACCCTGCTACAGCCCAGCACTATACACCCTGCTACAGCCCAGCACTATACACCCTGCTACAGCCCAGCACTATACACCCTGCTGCTGGCCCCAGCTCTATCGCCCTGCTACAGCCCAGCACTATACACCTGCTACAGCCCAGCACTATACACCCTGCTACAGCCGTACCTATACACCCTGCTACAGCCCACACTATCCTGCTGGCCCAGACACTACCCCTGCTGGCCCAGCACTATACTGCCCTGCTGACCCAGCACTATGCCCTGCTACATTGACACTACACCCTGTTACAGCCCAGCACTATACACCCTGCTACAGCCAGCACTATACACCCTGCTACAGCCCAGCACTATACACCCCTTTACATTGGCACTATACACCCTGACTATACACCCTGCCTGACCCAGCACTATACACTCTGCTACAGCCCAGCACTATACACCCCGCTACAGCCCAGCACTATACACCCTTTAATGACACCTATACACCCCAGCACTATGCACCCTGTACAGCCCAGCACTATACACCCCTGCTACAGCCCAGCACTATACACCCTGCTACAGCCCAGCACTATACACCCTGCTACAGCCCAGCACTATACGCCCTGCCCAGCAATGACACTATACACCCTGATACAGCCCAGCACTATACAGCCTGCTACAGCCACGCATCCCAGCGCTATACGTCCTGCTACAGCCACACAGTCCAGTAATATACACCCTGCTACAGCCCAGCAATATACACCCTGCTACAGCCCAGCACTATACACCCTGCTACAGCCCAGTACTATACACCCTGCTACAGCCCAGCACTATACACCCTGATACAGCCCAGCACAATACACCCTGATACAGCCCAGCACTATACGCCGTGATACAGCCCAGCACTATACACCCTGCTACAGCCCAGCACTATACACCCTGCTACAGCCAGTACTATACCCTGATACAGCCCAGCACTATACACCCTGATACAGCCCAGCACTATACGCCGTGATACAGCCCAGCACTATACACCCTGCTGGCCAGCACTATACACCCTGCTACAGCCCAGCACTATACACCCTGCTACAGCCCAGCACTATCACCCTGCTACAGCCCAGCACTATACACCCTGCTACAGGCCCAGCACTATACACCCTGCTACAGCCCAGCAAAATACACCCTGCTACAGCCCAGCACTATACACCCTGCTACAACCCAGCACCCTGCTACAGCCCAGCACTATACACCCTGCTACAGCACACACTATAAAAGCCCTGCTACAGCCACGCATCCCAGCACAATACGCCCTGCTACAGCCCAGCAATATACACCCTGCTACAGCCACGCATCCCAGCACTATACGCCCTGCTACAGCCACTCATCCCAGCAATATACACCCTGCTACAGCCCAGCAATATACACCCTGCTACCACGCATCCCAGCAATATACACCCTGCTGCAGCCACTCATCCCAGCAATATACACCTGCTTCACCCAGCAATATACATCCTGCTACAGCCCAGCACTATACGCCCTGCTCCAGCCCTGCATATAAGCAGCCACTTATCCCAGCAATATACATCCTGCTACAGCCCAGCACTATACGCCCTGCTACAGCCCTACTATACGCCCCGCTACATCCCAGCAATATACACCCTGCTACAGCCCAGCAATATACACCCTGCTACAGCCAGCAATATACACCCTGCTAAAGCCACGCATCCCAGAACTATACGCCCTGCTACAGCCACTCATCCCAGCAATATACACCCTGCTACAGCCCAGCAATATACACCCTGCTACAGCCACGCATCCCAGCAATATACACCCTGCTACATCCCAGCAATATACACCCTGCTACAGCCCAGCAATATACACCCTGCTACAGCCACGCATCCCAGCAATATATATACCCTGCTACAGCCACGCATCCCAGCAGTATCCACCCTGCTACAGCCCAGCAATATACACCCTGCTACAGCCCAGCAATATACACCCTGCTACAGCGACGCATCCCAGCACTATACGCCCTGCTACAGCCACTCATCCCAGCAATATACACCCTGCTACAGCCACGCATTCCAGCAATATACACCCTGCTACAGACCGCATCAACAATATACACCTGGTACAGCCATGCATCCCAGCACTATACACCTTGCTACAGCCAAACAATATACACCCTGCTTCAGCCCATTGACAATTACACACTGCTACAGCCACGCATCCAGCAATATACGGCATGCTGCAAGCCACGCACTATCCCCTGCAATATACACCCTGCTACAGCCACACATCCCAGCAATATACACCCTGCTACAGCCACTTATCCCAGCAATATACACCCTGCTACAGCCACGCATCCCAGCAATATACACCCTGCTACAGCCACGCAGTCTAGCAGTATAGAGCCTGATACAGCCAAGCATCCCAGCAATATACATCCTGCTACAGCCACTTATCCCAGCACAATACGCCCTGCTAAAGCCACGCATCCCAGCAATATACACGCTGCTACAGCCACGCATCCCAGCAATATACACCCTGCTAAAGCCAGCAATATACACCCTGCTACAGCCACGCATCCCAGCAATATACACCCTGCTACAGCCACACATCCCAGCAGTATACAGCCTGCTACAGCCACGCAGTCTAGCGCTATACGTCCTGCTACAGCCCAGCACTATACACCCTGTTACAGCCCAGCACTATACGCCCTGATACAGCCCAGCAATATACACCCTGCTACAGCCAGCACTATACACCTTACAGCCACGCATCCAGCACTATACGACCTGCTGCCACTCAGTCCAGCATATACACCTGCAGCCCAGCAATATACACCCTGCTTCAGCCCAGCAATATGCACCCTGCTACAGCCCAGCAATAAACACCCTGCTACAGCCACGCATCCCAGCAATATACATTCTTTTACAGCCATGCATCCCATCAGTATACGCCCTGCTACAGCCACGCATCCCATCAGTATACGCCCTGCTACAGCCCAGCAATATACACCCTGCTACAGCCCAGCACTATACACCCTGCTACAGCCACGCAGTCTAGCAGTATACAGCCTGCTACAGCCACGCATCCCAGCACTATACGCCCTGCTACAGCCACGCAGTCCAGTAATATACACCCTGCTACAGCCACTCATCCCAGCAATATACACCCTGCTACAGCCACGCATCCCAGCAATATACACCCTGCTACAGACACGCAGTCTAGCAATATAGAGCCTGGTACAGACATGCATCCCAGCAGTATACAGCCTGCTACAGCCACGCATCCCAGCAAAATACATCCTGCTACAGCCACGCATCCCAGCACTATACGCCCTGCTACAGCCACGCAGTCCAGTAATATACACCCTGCTACAGCCACGCATCCCAGCAATATACACCCTGCTACAGCCACGCATCCCAGCAATATACACCCTGCTACAGCCACGCAGTCTAGCAATATAGAGCCTGGTACAGCCATGCATCCCAGCAATATACAGCCTGCTACAGCCACGCATCCCAGCAATATACACCCTGCTACAGCCACGCATCCCAGCAATATACACCCTGCTACAGCCACGCATCCCAGCAATATACACCCTGCTACAGCCACGCATCCCAGCAATATACACCCTGCTACAGCCACGCAGTCCAGTAATATACACCCTGCTACAGCCCAGCAATATACACCCTGCTACAGCCACGCATCCCAACAATTACCTTCACAATATCCATCACTCTCTTTGGTTCTTCCTGTCTGATTACCTTCCCTATATCCATCACTCTCTTTGGTTCTTCCTGCCTGATAACCTTCCCTATATCCATCACTCTCTTTGGTTCTTCCTGCATGATAACCTTCCCTATTTCCATCACTCTCTTTGGTTCTTCCTGTCTGATTACCTTCCCTATATCCATCACTCTCTTTGGTTCTTCCTGTCTGATAACCTTCCCTATATCCATCACTCTCTTTGGTTCTTCCTGCCTGATTACCTTCCCTATATCCATCACTCTCTTTGGTTCTTCCTGTCTGATTACCTTCCCTATATCCATCATCTCTTTGGTTCTTCCTGTCTGATAACCTTCCCTATATCCATCACTCTCTTTGGTTCTTCCTGCCTGATTACCTTCCCTATATCCATCACTCTCTTTGGTTCTTCCTGTCTGATTACCTTCCCTATATCCATCACTCTCTTTGGTTCTTCCTACCTGATAACCTTCCCTATATCCATCACTCTCTTTGGTTCTTCCTGTCTGATTACCTTCCCTATATCCATCACTCTCTTTGGTTCTTCCTGTCTGATAACCTTCCCTATATCCATCACTCTCTTTGGTTCTTCCTGCCTGATAACCTTCCCTATATCCATCACTCTCTTTGGTTCTTCCTGTCTGATTACCTTCCCTATATCCATCACTCTCTTTGGTTCTTCCTGTCTGATAACCTTCCCTATATCCATCACTCTCTTTGGTTCTTCCTGCCTGATTACCTTCCCTATATCCATCACTCTCTTTGGTTCTTCCTGTCTGATTACCTTCCCTATATCCATCACTCTCTTTGGTTCTTCCTACCTGATAACCTTCCCTATATCCATCACTCTCTTTGGTTCTTCCTGTCTGATTACCTTCCCTATATCCATCACTCTCTTTGGTTCTTCCTGTCTGATTACCTTCCCTATATCCATCACTCTCTTTGGTTCTTCCTGTCTGATTACCTTCCCTATATCCATCACTCTCTTTGGTTCTTCCTGCCTGATAACCTTCCCTATATCCATCACTCTCTTTGGTTCTTCCTGCCTGACAACCTTCCCTATATCCATCACTCTCTTTGGTTCTTCCTGCCTGACAACCTTCCCTATATCAATCACTCTCTTTGGTTCTTCCTGCCTGATAACCTTCCCTATATCCATCACTCTCTTTGGTTCTTCCTGCCTGACAACCTTCACTATATCCATCACTCTCATGTTCCGGTTCCGGGTTGGAGCGAGCGGTCGCATCTACACTTCGGTCCGCAGGTAGTATAACTTTTCATTACATTTCCATTACATTTCATTATAGTACAACGGTTTGATTTGTCTAATCTTAGCAATTTCTTCTTAGCTAGCTACATAGCCGTCTTTGTATCAAAGATAATTGCGTAATTATCGTATTTCGTCGTCCTAACGTAGTCTACACTGCTATCTGCCCAGCAGCTAGCTAACGTCTACCGTCTACTAGCACTGTAGAAACTATTACACTCAACTGAACGACTCGATTAGTGTAGTGTTAGCTAGCTACATAGTTGTCTTTGCTGTCTTCGTATCCAAGATAATGTGTAGTTTAGAGTGTGTAGACTTAGAGTGATTATCTTAATTTACCGAGGTTAGCTAGCCAGCTATTTGTCGTCCTTAACGTAAGAGATACTGCTAGCTAGCTAGCCAACAGCTAGCCAACGTCTGCCCGAATTAACTTCAACAACCCGGTCAACATTCCGCTTCGCTCCACAGGTAGTATCACATTTTCATTTCACTTCATTACAGTACAACGGTTTGATTTGTTTGATCGTAGCTAGCTAGCTACATAGCCGTCTTTGTATCTAAGACAATTGTGTAGTCTAGAGCGATTTTCTAGGTTAGCTAGCCAGCTATTGTCGTTCTTTTAACGTAATCAACACTGCTAGCTAGCCAGCTAGCCCCCGAATAGCAGCACTGTAGAAACTATTACACTCGACGGAACGACTTGATTAGTGTAGTGTCAACAACGCAGCCACTGCCAGCTAGCCTACTCCAGCAGTACTGTATCATTTCAATCATTTTAGTCAATAAGATTCTTTACGTAAGCTTAACTTTCTGAACATTCGAGACGTGTAGTCCACTTGTCATTCCAATCTCCTTTGCATTAGCGTAGCCTCTTCTGTAGCCTGTCAACTATGTGTCTATCTATCCCTGTTCTCTCCTCTCTGCACAGACCATACAAATGCTCCACACCGCGGGCCGCGGCCACCCTAATCTGGTGGTCCCAGCGCACGACCCACGTGGAGTTCCAGGTCTCCGGTAGCCTCTGGAACTGCCGATCTGCGGCCAACAAGGCAGAGTTCATCTCAGCCTATGCCTCCCTCCAGTCCCTCGACTTCTTGGCACTGACGGAAACATGGATCACCACAGATAACACTGCTACTCCCACTGCTCTCTCTTCGTCCGCCCCACGTGTTCTCGCACACCCCGAGCTTCTGGTCAGCGGGGTGGTGGCACCGGGATCCTCATCTCTCCCAAGTGGTCATTCTCTCTTTCTCCCCTTACCCATCTGTCTATCGCCTCCTTTGAATTCCATGCTGTCACAGTTACCAGCCCTTTCAAGCTTAACATCCTTATCATTTATCGCCCTCCAGGTTCCTCGGAGAGTTCATCAATGAGCTTGATGCCTTGATAAGCTCCTTTCCTGAGGACTCACCTCTCACAGTCCTGGGCGACTTTAACCTCCCCACATCTACCTTTGACTCATTCCTCTCTGCCTCCTTCTTTCCACTCCTCTCCTCTTTTGACCTCACCCTCTCACCTTTCCCCCTACTCACAAGGCAGGCAATACGCTCGACCTCATCTTTACTAGATGCTGTTCTTCCACTAACCTCATTGCAACTCCCCTCCAAGTCTCCGACCACTACCTTGTATCCTTTTCCCTCTCGCTCTCATCCAACACTTCCCACACTGCCCCTACTTGGATGGTATCGCGCCGTCCCAACCTTCGCTCTCTCTCCCCCGCTACTCTCTCCTCTTCCATCCTATCATCTCTTCCCTCTGCTCATACCTTCTCCAACCTATCTCCTGATTCTGCCTCCTCAACCCTCCTCTCTTCCCTTTCTGCATCCTTTGACTCTCTATGTCCCCTATCCTCCAGGCCGGCTCCAGGCCGGCCCTCCCGCTCCGTGGCTCGACGACTCATTGCGAGCTCACAGAACAGTGCTCCGGGCAGCCGAGCGGAAATGGAGGAAAACTCGCCTCCCTGCGGACCTGGCATCCTTTCACTCTCCTCCTCCTACATTTTCCTCCTCTGTCTCTGCTGCTAAAGCCACTTTCTACCACTCTAAATTCCAAGCATCTGCCTCTAACCCTAGGAAGCTCTTTGCCACCTTCTCCTCCCTCCTGAATCCTCCTCCCCCTCCCCCCTCCTCCCCTCTCTGCAGATGACTTCGTCAACCATTTTGAAAAGAAGGTCGATTTACATCCGATCCTCGTTGCTAAGTCAAACTACACCGCTGGTTCTGCTCACACTGCCCTACCCTGTGCTCTGACCTCTTTCTCCCCTCTCTCTCAGATGAAATCCTCGCTTCTTGTGACGGCCGGCCGCCCAACAACCTGCCCGCTTGACCCTATCCTCCCTCTCTTCTCCAGACCATTTCCGGAGACCTTCTCCTTACCTCACCTCATCAACTCATCCCTGACCCCGCTGGCTACGTCCTTCCGTCTTCAAGAGAGCGAGAGTTGCACCCCTTCTGAAAAAACCTACACTCGACCCCTCCGATGTCAACAACTACAGACCAGTATCCCTTCTTTCTTTTCTCTCCAAAACTCTCCATCACTCTCTTTGGTTCTTCCTACCTGATAACCTTCCCTATATCCATCACTCTCTTTGGTTGTTCCTGTCTGATTACCTTCCCTATATCCATCACTCTCTCTGGTTCTTTCCCCAGGGATTTATTGATTCTGTTTCGTTGTTTCATGTCTGTCAGCTCCCCGTGTTCTTGTTTTGTTCCTTGTGTTATGTATTATTAAAGTCACTTCCTGTACTTGCTTCCAGACTCCCTGTGTTAAAATGGCACCGGGGGTGATGGCGTTTTACGGGCTCCTAACCAACTGTGCTATTTTATTTGTTAAAATAATAATAATTGTAACTCATTTCGTACACAATGTTGCTGTTACCGTCTCTTATGACCGAAAATAGCCCTGGACATCAGAATAGCGATGACAAGGTTTTCTTTAATTAGTCCGACGTGAAGATATACTGCTTGGTGAGACAAAGCCCTCATCCTCGTCATCAGTGTGAGAAAAGACAGAGAAAGGGAAGGACGGCAAGGTGCCTTGTAAGAATTTGCCAACAGTAGAAACCACCCTCAATAGTATTGGCCAACGTGCAAATCATTGGGAAACAAGCGGGTTAGCTTGATTAAGACTATCCTACCAACGGGACATACAAACGCTAATATCTTGTGTTTTCACCAAGATGTGGCTGAGCAGCGACATAGATAATATAGAGCTGGCTGGTTGTCCATGCATCAGCAGGACAGAGCAGCTATGTCTGGTAGATGAGGTGCGGAGGTGTGTGTCTATTTGTCAATAACTGCTGGTGCACAATGACTAATATTAAGAAGTCTTGAAATATTGCTCACCTCAGGTAGAATGTGTTATCTATATTCCTCTGGTCTGTGTATGGAAAAACGATAGGAGTTTAAGACTTTGTGTTGAATTTATTTCTTTATTTATTTTACTGTTATTTTACCAGTTAAGTTGACTGAGAACACATTCTCATTTACAGCAACGACCTGGGGAATAGTTAAAGGGGAGAGGAATACAGTGGATTGAACAAGAAGACTGTTCTGGACAGGCATCCTAAAACTCATATAACCGGAAATACTTGATGGTTTGGAGGAAACTCATGATTTACAGTTTTACATCAATGAAAGGCTTTGTGGGGAGGAGTCCAGAAAATACACTGCCTAAAGCATTCCTTGGATTTTTATGAATGGATCCGAATTCCCTTTGGCTTATTAAACAGTCCATCTGCCCCTTGGAGCAGAAGCATGGAGAAAGTCTAGAGGCACAAGATAATCTGTACACCATATTTGGATGATTTATTTTTATATGGGAGGATGCTCATCAGACGAGGCTCCGTCCCACCAGGAAGTTATATGGGAGGATGCTCATCAGGCTCCACCCCACCAGGAAGTTATATGGAGGATGCTCATCAGACAGGCTCCATCCCACCAGGAAGTTATATGGAGGATGCTCATAAGACAAATCCACCCCACCAGGAAGTTTTATGGGAGGATGCTCATCAGACAGGCTCCGCCCTACCAGGAAGTTAAATGGAGGATGCTCATCAGACAGGCTCTGCAACGATGAACTTATATGGGAGGATGCTCATCAGACAGGCTCCACCCACCAGGAAGTTATATGGAGGATGCTCATCAGGCAGGCTCCACCCCCACCCAGGAAGTTATATGGAGGATGCTCATTAGACAGGCTCCATCCACCAGGAAGTTATATGGAGGATGCTCATAGACAGGCTCCACCCCACCAGGAAGTTATATGGAGGATGCTCATCAGACAGGCTCCACCCCACCAGGAAGTTATATGGAGGATGCTCAGACAGGCTCCACCCCACCAGGAAGTTATATTGAGGATGCTCATCAGACAGGCTCCGCCTCACCAGGAAGTTATATGGAGGATGCTCATCAGACAGGCTCCGCCTCACCCAGGAAGTTATATGGAGGATGCTCATCAGACAGGCTCCACCCCACCAGGAAGTTATGTGGAGGATGCTCACCAGACAGGCTCCACCCACCAGGAGGTTATATGGAGGATGCTCATCAGGCAGACTCCACCCACCAGGAAGTTATATGGAGGATGCTCATTGACAGGCTCCGCCCCACCAGGAAGTTATATGGAGGATGCTCATCAGACAGGCTCCACCCCACCAGGAAGTTATGGAGGATGCTCATCAGACAGGCTCCGCCTCACCAGGAAGTTATGGAGGATGCTCATCAGACAGGCTCCGCCTCACCAGGAAGTTACATGGAGGATGCTCATCAGACGGGCTCCGCCTCACCAGGAAGTTATATGGAGGATGCTCATCAGACAGGCTCCACCCCACCAGGAAGTTATAGCAGGGGATGCTCATCGAAAAGGCAGGCTCCACCCCACCAGGAAGTTTATGGATGCTCATGGATAGGCTCCATCCCGCAGGAAGTTATGAGGATGCTCATAAGACAGGCTCCACCCCACCAAAGTTATATGGAGGATGCTCATCAGACAGGCTCCACCCCACTCCAGGAAGTTATATGGAGGATGCTCAGACAGAACTCCACCCCACCAGGAATTTATATTGAGGATGCTCATCAGACAGGCTCCGCCTCACCAGGAAGTTATATGGAGGATGCTCACCAGACAGGCTCCGCCTCACCCAGGAATTATATGGAGGATGCTCATGAGACAGGCTCCACCCCACCAGGAAGTTATATGGAGGATGCTCACCAGACAGGCTCCACCCCACCAGGAAGTTATGGAGGATGCTCATCAGACAGGCTCCACCCCACCAGGAAGTTATATGGAGGATGCTCATCAGACCCAGGCTCCGCCCACCAGAGTTATGGAGGATGCTCATCAGACAGGCTCCACCCCCACCAGGAAGTTACATGGAGGATGCTCATCAGACAGGCTCCGCCTCACCAGGGATTACCATGGAGGATGCCCATCGGGCAGGCTCCACCTGCCCAGGAGATTATATGGGAGATTACCCATCAGACAGGCTCCACCCACCAGGAAGTTACATGGAGGATGCTCATCAGACAGGCTCCACCCCACCAGGAAGTTATATGGAGGATGCTCATCAGACAGGCTCCGCCTCACCAGGAAGTTATATGGAGGATGCTCATCAGACAGGCTCCGCCTCACCAGGAAGTTATATGGAGGATGCTCATCAGACAGGCTCCACCCCACCAGGAAGTTATATGGAGGATGCTCACCAGACAGGCTCCACCCCACCAGGAAGTTATATGGAGGATGCTCATCAGACAGGCTCCACCCCACCAGGAAGTTATATGGAGGATGCTCATCAGACAGGCTCCGCCTCACCAGGAAGTTATATGGAGGATGCTCATCAGACAGGCTCCACCCCACCAGGAAGTTATATGGAGGATGCTCATCAGACAGGCTCCGCCTCACCAGGAAGTTATATGGGAGGATGCCCATCAGACAGGCTCCGCCTCACCAGGAAGTTATATGGAGGATGCTCATCAGACAGGCTCCACCTCACCAGGAAGTTATATGGAGGATGCTCATCAGACAGGCTCCGCCCCACCAGGAAGTTATATGGAGGATGCCCATCAGACAGGCTCCACCCCACCTAGGAAGTTATATGGAGGATGCTCATCAGACAGGCTCCACCCCACCAGGAAGTTACATGGAGGATGCTCATCAGACAGGCTCCACCTCACCAGGAAGTTATATGGAGGATGCTCATCAGACAGGCTCCGCCTCACCAGGAAGTTATATGGAGGATGCCCATCAGACAGGCTCCGCCTCACCAGGAAGTTATATGGAGGATGCTCATCAGACAGGCTCCACCCCACCAGGAAGTTATATGGAGGATGCTCATCAGACAGGCTCCGCCTCACCAGGAAGTTATATGGAGGATGCTCATCAGACAGGCTCCGCCTCACCAGGAAGTTACATGGAGGATGCTCATCAGACAGGCTCCGCCTCACCAGGAAGTTATATGGAGGATGCTCATCAGACAGGCTCCACCCCACCAGGAAGTTATATGGAGGATGCTCATCAGACAGGCTCCACCCCACCAGGAAGTTATATGGAGGATGCTCATCAGACAGGCTCCGCCTCACCAGGAAGTTACATGGAGGATGCTCATCAGACAGGCTCCGCCTCACCAGGAAGTTATATGGAGGATGCTCATCAGACAGGCTCCGCCTCACCAGGAAGTTATATGGAGGATGCTCATCAGACAGGCTCCACCACACCAGGAAGTTAAATGGAGGATGCTCATCAGACAGGCTCCGCCCCACCAGGAAGTTATATGGAGGATGCTCATCAGACAGGCTCCGCCTCACCAGGAAGTTATATGGAGGATGCCCATCAGACAGGCTCCGCCTCACCAGGAAGTTATATGGAGGATGCCCATCAGACAGGCTCCGCCTCACCCGGAAGTTATATGGAGGATGCTCATCAGACAGGCTCCACCCCACCAGGAAGTTATATGGAGGATGCTCATCAGACAGGCTCCACCCCACCAGGAAGTTATATGGAGGATGCCCATCAGACAGGCTCCACCCCACCAGGAAGTTATATGGAGGATGCTCATCAGACAGGCTCCACCCCACCAGGAAGTTATATGGGGGATGCTCATCAGACAGGCTCCACCCCACCAGGAAGTTATATGGAGGATGCTCATCAGACAGGCTCCGCCTCACCAGGAAGTTACATGGAGGATGCTCATCAGACAGGCTCCGCCTCACCAGGAAGTTATATGGAGGATGCCCATCAGACAGGCTCCGCCTCACCAGGAAGTTATATGGGAGGATGCTCATCAGACAGGCTCCACCCCACCAGGCAGTTATATGGAGGATGCTCATCAGACAGGCTCCGCCTCACCAGGAAGTTACATGGAGGATGCTCATCAGACAGGCTCCGCCTCACCAGGAAGTTATATGGAGGATGCCCACTCAGACAGGCTCCGCCTCACCAGGAAGTTATATGGGAGGATGCTCATCAGACAGGCTCCACCCCACCAGGAAGTTATATGGAGGATGCTCATCAGACAGGCTCCACCTCACCAGGAAGTTACATGGAGGATGCTCATCAGACAGTGCTCCGCCTCACCAGGAAGTTATATGGAGGATGCTCATCAGACAGGCTCCACCTCACCAGGAAGTTACATGGAGGATGCCCATCAGACAGGCTCCATCCTCACCAGGCTATTATATGGAGGATGCCTCACCAGAGAGCATTAGATCTCTTGGTGAGTGTAAGTTGACTAGTCCACCTGTGCTTGCTGACCCAGATTTCCAGGGCCCTTTCATTCCGCACGTTGATGCCTCTGGAAGAGGGAGGTGTGTTATACCAAGGACAAAGTGGTAAACTGACAGTCATTGGATACGCTCTCCTCACCCTGACACAAACAGAGAGAAACTATCACCTTCACTCTGGGGAACATGCAATTCTTGGCCCTCAAATGGGCAGTGACTGAGCGGTTCTGAGATGACCTTCCTTCATGCTCCCTCATGTGACAGTGTACAAGGATAATAACCCCTTCACATGACACTCAATGTACTGAACTACAGTGAGACTGAATGCCACCGGTCATCGTTAGGTAGCAAAGCTGTCTGAATTTCAATGTCACTCTGAAGCATTGTCCTGGAAAGATAAACACTGACTCAAACTTTCTGTCACATTCTCCTTTTGCATGCTGAACATTACATGGAAGAATGCACAGAGAAACACTCACCTGAGAGACGGTAGAAGCAACACTCAATAAGGTTCAGGCACAACCGGCATGACTGTGTTTCTTGGATATCCACAGTCCCACGAAGGCCATCAGTGCAGGAGGAGCTGTCAAGGTGGGGAGGGTGGGGGAGTTACAGACTGACTGTCTCCGTACCATCTCATAGAAGGCTCAGTTAAAGATGCTAGCTGTATGGAGGGGTATTGGAACTAAAGAGCGCGAAGGACTCAAGCCAAAACCAACAGAATGTCAACAGCAGTCATGCCAAGTTAAACAGTTACAGCAAGAGTGGAAACAGGCTCTGTGTCTCACCAGATGGATTATTACAAAGGAAAACAGCAAAGGACACAGGTTGACGTATCATGTCAGTATAGAACACTGATTTACAAGGAACTTACACACTGAAATGGCCCATCTAGGAACAGGAAGAGTGTTGAGCACGAGAAGGCTTTTATTGGCCGGGCATGCAACATGACATTGAACGCTTTATCACTAAGTGTGTAATTGTGTCAAGCAAAATAAACCCAGTGTACATAACTAGGGCCCCAACGCAACATGTACGAGCTACCAGCTCCTTTCCAGATGATTTCTATCGACTATGTGCACTTGGAGAAAAGCACAGGGGGCCATGAAGTCTCTTTGAGTTATTTTAGATCACAAGCCCCCAGCACAAAATAAGTCAGCAAAACAACTGCATCAAAAAGCTTTGTGGATTTTTTCCCAGAGTTCGAAGCTTTGTGTCAAAAATCCATCAAGATCAGGGAAGAAAGCTTTAAAATCAGATATTCAGAGCCTTGCAGAACTGAGAGGACTGTTACAGAGGGACTGTTACTGAGAGGACTGTTACTAGCAGTGGGGACATGTTACTGAGAGACTGTTACTGAGAGGACTGTTACTGAGGACTGTTACTGAGAGGACTGTTACTGAGGGGACTGTTACTGAGAGGACTGTTACTGAGAGGACTGTTACTGAGGGACTGTTACTGAGAGGACTGTTACTGAGAGGACTGTTACTAGAGGGGACTGTTACTGAGAGGACTGTTACTGAGAGGACTGTTACTGAGGGGACTGTTACTGAGAGGACTGTTACTGAGGGGACTGTTACTGAGAGGACTGTTACTGAGGGGACTGTTACTGAGAGGACTGTTACTGAGGGGGACTGTTACTGCCAGTGGGGACGTGTTACTGAGGAGGACTGTTACTGAGGGGAGAGGACTGTTACTGAGGGGACTGTTACTGAGGGACTGTTACTGAGGGGACTGTTACTGAGAGGACTGTTACTGAGGGACTGTTACTGGAGAGGACTGTTACTGAGAGGACTGTTACTGAGGGACTGTTACTGAGAGGACTGTTACTGAGGGGACTGTTACTGAGAGGACTGTTACTGAGGGGACTGTTACTGAGGGGACTGTTACTGAGAGGACTGTTACTGAGAGGACTGTTACTGAGAGGACTGTTACTGAGAGGACTGTTACTGAGGGGACTGTTACTGAGGGGACTGTTACTGAGAGGACTGTTACTGAGAGGACTATTACTGAGAGGACTGTTACTCGAGAGGAACTGTTACATGAGGAGACTGTTACTGAGAGGACTGTTACTGAGAGGACTGTTACTGAGAGGACTGTTACAGAGGGGACTGTTACTGAGAGGACTGTTACTGAGAGGACTGTTACTGAGGACTGTTACAGAGGGACTGTTACTGAGAGGACTGTTACTGAGGGGACTGTTACTGTGAGGGGACTGTTACTGAGGGACTGTTCAGGGGACTGTTACTGAGGGGACTGTTACTGCCAGTGGGGACATGTTACTGAGAGGACTGTTACTGAGGGGACTGTTACTGAGAGGACTGTTACTGAGGGGACTGTTACTGAGGGGACTGTTACTGAGGGGACTGTTACTGAGGGACTGTTACTGAGGGACTGTTACTGAGGGACTGTTACTAGGGGACTGTTACTGAGGGGACTGTTACTGAGGGACTGTTACTGAGAGGACTGTTACTGAGGGGACTGTTACAGAGAGGACTGTTACTGAGGGGACTGTTACTGAGGGACTGTTACTGAGGGGACTGTTACTGAGAGGACTGTTACTGAGGGAACTGTTATTGAGAGGACTGTTACTGACGGGACTGTACTGACGGACTGTTACTGAGGGGACTGTTACTGAGGGGACTGTTACTGAGAGGACTGTTACTGAGGGGACTGTTACTGAGGGGACTGTTACTGAGGGGACTGTTACTGTCGATGGGGACTGTTACCGAGGGGACTGTTACCGAGGGGACTGTTACCGAGGGGACTGTTACCGAGAGGACTGTTACTGAGGGACTGTTACAGAGAGGACTGTTACTGAGGGACTGTTACTGAGAGGACTGTTACTGAGGGGACTGTTACTGAGGGACTGTTACTGAGGGGACTGTTACTGAGAGGACTGTTACTGAGGGACTGTTACTGAGAGGACTGTTACTGAGAGGACTGTTACTGAGAGGACTGTTACTGAGGGGACTGTTACTGAGGGGACTGTTACTGAGGGGACTGTTACTGAGGGGACTGTTACTGAGAGGACTGTTACTGAGAGGACTGTTACTGAGGGACTGTTACTGAGGGGACTGTTACTGAGGGGACTGTTACTGACGGACTGTTACTGAGAGGACTGTTACTGAGAGGACTGTTACTGAGGGGACTGTTACTGAGGGACTGTTACTGAGAGGACTGTTACTGAGAGGACTGTTACTGAGGGGACTGTTACTGAGAGGACTGTTACTGAGGACATACTGGGACTGTTACTGAGGACTGTTACTGAGGGGACTGTTACTGAGGGGACTGTTACTGAGGGACTGTTACTGAGAGGACTGTTACTGAGGGACTGTTACTGAGAGGACTGTTACTGAGGGGACTGTTACTGCATGGGACTGTTACCGAGGACTGTTACCGAGGGGACTGTTACCGAGGGACTGTTACTGAGAGGACTGTTACTGAGGGACTGTTACAGGAGGACTGTTACTGAGGACTGTTACTGAGAGGACTGTTACTGAGAGGACTGTTACTGAGGGACTGTTACTGAGAGGACTGTTACTGAGGGGCATGTTACTGAGAGGACTGTTACTGAGAGGACTGTTACTGAGGGGACTGTTACTGAGAGGACTGTTACTGAGAGGACTGTTACTGAGAGGACTGTTACTGAGGACTGTGCACAGGGACTGTTACTGAGGGACTGTTACTGAGAGGACTGTTACTGAAGGACTGTTACTGAGGGACTGTTACTGACAGAGAATGTTACTGAGGGGACTGTTACTGAGGGACTGTTACTGAGAGGACTGTTACTGAGGACTGTTACTGAGGGACTGTTACTGACAAGACTGTTACTGAGGGACTGTTACTGACAGGAATGTTACTGAGGGACTGTTACTGAGGGGACTGTTACTGAGGGACTGTGTACTGACAGGAATGTTACTGAGAGAGACTGTTACTGAGAGGACTGTTACTGAGGAGTATGTTACTGAGAGGACTGTTACTGAGAGGACTGTTACTGAGGGGACTGTTACTGAGCGAGACTGTTACTGAGAGGACTGTTACTGAGAGGACTGTTACTGAGAGGACTGTTACTGAGAGGACTGTTACTGAGAGGACTGTTACTGAGGGGACTGTTACTGAGGGGACTGTTACTGAGAGGACTGTTACTGAGAGGACTGTTACTGAGAGGACTGTTACTGCCAGTGGGGACATGTTACTGAGAGGACTGTTACTGAGAGGACTGTTACTGAGATGACTGTTACTGAGAGGACTGTTACTGAGGGGACTGTTACTGAGAGGACTGTTACTGAGGGGACTGTTACTGAGAGGAATGTTACTGAGGGGACTGTTACTGAGAGGACTGTTACTGAGGAGGACTGTTACTGAGAGGACTGTTACTGAGGGGACTGTTACTGAGGGACTGTTACTGAGGGACTGTTACTGAGAGGACTGTTACTGACGAGGACTGTTACTGAGGGGACTGTTACTGAGCAGGAATGTTACTGAGGGACTGTTACTGAGAGGACTGTTACTGAGAGGACTGTTACTGAGGGGACTGTTACTGAGGGGGACTGTTACTGACAGGACTGTTACTGAGGGGACTGTTACTGACAGGAATGTTACTGAGGGACTGTTACTGAGAGGACTGTTACTGCCAGTGGGGACATGTTACTGAGAGGACTGTTACTGAGAGGACTGTTACTGAGAGGACTGTTACTGAGAGGACTGTTAGTGAGGGGACTGTTACTGAGGGGACTGTTACTGAGGGGACTGTTACTGAGAGGACTGTTACTGAGAGGACTGTTACTGAGGGGACTGTTACTGCCAGTGAAAATCAGATATTCAGAGCCTTGCAGAACTGTAAAGGAATTCCAGAGCAGATCCATATCATCCACAGGGGAATCCGGTGAGAGATTTAACCGTACCCCAGAATAGATGACTGTGGAGAAGGGAACCACCCCAGGATAGAGGACTGTGGAGAAGGGAACCACCCCAGGATAGAGGACTGTGGAGAAGGGAACCACCCCAGGATAGAGGACTGTGGAGAAGGGAACCACCCCAGGATAGAGGACTGTGGAGAAGGGAACCACCCCAGGATAGAGGACTGTGGAGAAGGGAACCACCCCAGGATAGAGGACTGTGGAGAAGGGAACCACCCCAGGATAGAGGACTGTGGAGAAGGGAACCACCCCAGGATAGAGGACTGTGGAGAAGGGAACCACCCCAGGATAGAGGACTGTGGAGAAGGGAACCACCCCAGGATAGAGGACTGTGGAGAAGGGAACCACCCCAGGATAGAGGACTGTGGAGAAGGGAACCACCCCAGGATAGAGGACTGTGGAGAAGGGAACCACCCCAGGATAGAGGACTGTGGAGAAGGGAACCACCCCAGGATAGAGGACTGTGGAGAAGGGAACCACCCCAGGATAGAGGACTGTGGAGAAGGGAACCACCCCAGGATAGAGGACTGTGGAGAAGGGAACCACCCCAGGATAGAGGACTGTGGAGAAGGGAACCACCCCAGGATAGAGGACTGTGGAGAAGGGAACCACCCCAGGATAGAGGACTGTGGAGAAGGGAACCACCCCAGGATAGAGGACTGTGGAGAAGGGAACCACCCCAGGATAGAGGACTGTGGAGAAGGGAACCACCCCAGGATAGAGGACTGTGGAGAAGGGAACCACCCCAGGATAGAGGACTGTGGAGAAGGGAACCACCCCAGGATAGAGGACTGTGGAGAAGGGAACCACCCCAGCATAGAGGACTGTGGAGAAGGGAACCACCCCAGGATAGAGGACTGTGGAGAAGGGAACCACCCCAGGATAGAGGACTGTGGAGAAGGGAACCACCCCAGCATAGAGGACTGTGGAGAAGGGAACCACCCCAGCATAGAGGACTGTGGAGAGGGAACCACCCCAGCATAGAGGACTGTGGAGAAGGGAACCACCCCAGGATAGAGGACTGTGGAGAAGGGAACCACCCCAGGATAGAGGACTGTGGAGAAGGGAACCACCCCAGCATAGAGGACTGTGGAGAAGGGAACCACCCCAGCATAGAGGACTGTGGAGAAGGGAACCACCCCAGCATAGAGGACTGTGGAGAAGGGAACCACCCCAGGATAGAGGACTGTGGATTAGTGAACCACCCCAGGATAGAGGACTGTGGAGAAGGGAACCATCCCAGGCATAGAGGACTGTGGAGAAGGGAACCACCCCTGCATAGAGGACTGTGGAGAAGGGAACCACCCCAGCATAGAGGACTGTGGAGAAGGGAACCACCCCAGCATAGAGGACTGTGGAGAAGGGAAGCACCCCAGGATAGAGGACTGTGGAGAAGGAACCACCCCAGGATAGAGGACTGTGGAGAAGGGAACCACCCCAGGATAGAGGACTGTGGAGAAGGGAAGCCACGCCCAGGATAGAGGACTGTGGAGAAGGGAACCACCCCAGCATAGGACTGTGGAGAAGGGAACCACCCCAGGATAGAGGACTGTGGAAGGGAACCACCCCAGGATAGAGGACTGTGAAAAAGGGAACAACCCCAGCGTAGAGGTCTGTGGAGTTGGGAACCATTCCAGCATAGAGGTCTGTGGAGAAGGGAACTACCACAGCAAAAGCAACAAAATGCTGAGAGCACTGAGTCTGGGAGCGCAGACGAGGATTCTTAACTAGTATTCATAAACAGGTCCCGAAGGGAGTGAAGAGAGCAGACAGTGTAGTACACAGCTAGTATGTGATAATAGTGAGGAACAAGGTCAGAAATAGAAACTTCACTGTGAAGGAGTGCCAGCCTGTCCTCGGGGAGACCCCGTAGGCTCAGAGACTATGAAGTGGACACTAATTCATTGGGGTCACACATGACGTTGCCCTGCCATTCATCCCTGCACAGGAGGCCCAGAAACATTCTAATCCATAACACTTTAGCTCTGCCAAGCTCTTATCAGGATAGCTACTAGAGATGATCAGATGTTTTCTGAACCTTAACTAATCCCAGCATGATAATGGTGCGTGTTGGTCTTTGTCCATACAGGTAGACATGTTATATGGCTGGTAGTTCAGCTTTCTCAGGTGTTCTCATGACTTATGTCCTCTGATTTTGTTTTGGGGCCAGTGAAATGTTTTGGATAACATTAACATTTTGATGGGAGGGTGTTGTAAGGGATCCCTCAGGGAACTCCACCCCCGTTCAGCTGAAACGGTGGCGCAGGAATGCAAAAATATTCTTTAGAAATATTTAACCTCCACACATTAACAAGTCCAAGACCTCAAATGAAAGATAAACACCTTGTTCATCTACCCAGCATGTCAGATTTTTTAAATATTTTACGGCGAAAACACAACATATATTTATGTTAGACCACCACCAAACCAAAGAAAAAACGTAGCCAGTTTTTCCAGCAAAAGATAAAATCACAAAAGCAGGATTAAAATAAAATCAATCACTAACCTCTTGAAAATCTTCATCAGATGACAGTCATATGACATGTTACACAGTACATTTATGTTTTGTTCGATAATATGCATTTTTATATCCATAAATCTCGGTTTACATTGATGCCATGTTCAGAAATTCCTCCAAAATATCCGGAGGAATTATAGAATGCTACGCCAGATAACAGAAATACTCATCATAAACTTTGACTAAGATACATGTTCTACATATAATTAAAGATACAATGGTTCTTTAATGCAACCGCTGTGTCACATTGTTTTTAACGTTACGGAAAAAGCCTAACATTGCAATAATCTGAGACGGGCGCTCAGACGTAACAACATTTCTCCGCCATGTTGGAGTCAACAGAAATACAAAATTACAACATAAATATTCCCTTACCTTTTGATGATCGTTTTGTTCCATAATGTTCAATACTAGTGTCCAAGTAGCAGCATTTGCTGTCACTTTCAGCTCACATGCCCAAAAAATGACTTCTGGTCCATGATAACTTGCATGAAAACTTCCAAAAGACATATTACAGGTCGAAAAAACTGGTCAAACTAAATGCAGAATCAATCTTCAGGATGGTATAATCATAAATATCCAATAACATTCCAACCGGATCGTTTTCATCTGGAGCTGATTGGAACAGCCGTAGCACTCAAAGAGAAATGCGCCATAACATTCTCTTGCGACACCGACTATTTTCCCTCCCATTAGGTCAAAGTTCACAGCAAATGCTCCATTACACGTTCTACTGAATGAGGACATCTAGTGGAAGACATAGGAAGTGTTTCCAGATCCATAACTTGTTGGGAAGGGAGGGGGCAATGATGTCAAAGTTGCCCCAACTTTCAGGATTTCAAAACTAGTTTGGAAGATTGCCTGCCCTGTGAGTTCTGTTATACTCACAGACATAATTCAAACGGTTTTAGAAACTTCAGAGTGTTTTCTATCCAATATTAATAATAATATGCATATATTAGCAATTTAGGACAGATTTTGATGCAGTTCACTATGGGCACGCAATTCATCCAAGGTGAAAATACTGCCCCCTATCTCTAACGGTACACCTGTATACATACATTGTATTCCAGCCACTAGGGGGCCCCATGGGAAATAAATATGAAAAGTTGAAGTGGAGAGGAATAAAAACAAAGCAAAAATACTGTAAACTTGTTGACAGGATTACAATTCACCTTTCACCTTGGAGTGTCTACTATAAGCTCACAGGCAGGGTAACATAAGTATATAGGAGAACCTGTTTCTTTGTTAACGGATCAACTCAGAATAGCCGCATGTGTGCACTCCCTCAAATCGTTTGGAGTAAATATAATTTACATTTTTTAAATTTATGTTCAATTGTATTTTTCATAATATATAAAGGCTGTAACGTAACAAAATGTGGAAAAAGTCAAGGGGTCTGAATACTTTCCGAAAACACTGCATGTTAATTAATGGTAAATTACCGTGAGACCTGCAGTTATTTGCTTGACAATCACTGGCTGACAAAATGTCATGAACGCCACAGCCCTAGAACAGAGTGCCCCATGATGGCGGTGGCGTTATGGTGAGGGCAGGCATAAGCTACGGACAACGAACACAATTGCATTTTATCAATGGCAATTTCAATGCAGAGAGATATAGTGGGGCAAAAGTATTTAGTCAGCCACCAATTGTGCAAGTTATCCCCTTAAAAAGATGAGAGAGGCCTGTAATTCTCATTATAGGTACACTTCAACTCTGACAGACAAAATAAGAAAAAAAATCCAGAAGATCACATTGTAGGATTTTTAATGAATTTATTTGTAAATTATGGTGGAAAATAAGTATTTGGTCAATAACAAAAGTTTATCTCAATAATTTGTTATATACCTTTTGTTGGCAATGACAGGGGTCAAACGTTTTCTGTAAGTCTTCACAAGGTTTTCACACACTGTTGCTGGTATTTTGGCACATTCCTTCATGCTGATCTCCTCTAGAGCAGTGATGTTTTGGGGCTGTTGCTGGGCAACACAGAATTTCAAGTCCCTCCAAAGATGTTTTATGGGGTTGAGATCTGGAGACAGGCTAGGCCACTCCAGGACCTTGAAATGCTTCTTACGAAGCCACTCCTTCGTTGCCCGGGCGATGTGTTTGGGATCATTGTCATGCTGAAAGACCCAGCCACGTTTCATCTTCAATGCCCTTGCTGGTGGAAGGAGGTTTTCACTCAAAATCTCACAATACATGGCCCCATTCATTCTTTCCTTTACACGGATCAGTCGTCCTGGTCCCTTTGCAGGAAAACAGCCCCAAAGCATGATGTTTCCACCCCCATGCTTCACAGTAGGTATGGTGTTCTTTGGATGCAACTCAGCATTCTTTGTCCTCCAAACACGACGAGTTGAGTTTTTACCAAAAAGTTATATGTTGGTTTCATCTGACCATATGACATTCTCCCAATCTTCTTCTGTATCATCCAAATGCTCTCTAGCAAACTTCAGACGGGCCTGGACATGTACTGGCTTAAGCAGGGGACACGTCTGGCACTGCAGGATTTGAGTCCCTGTAGTGTGTTATTGATGGTAGGCTTTGTTACTTTGGTCCAGCTCTCTGCAGGTCATTCACTAGGTCCCCCCGTGTGGTTCTGGGATTTTTGTTCACCGTTCTTGTGATCATTTTGATCCCACGGGGTGAGATCTTGCGTGGAGCCCCAGATCGAGGGAGATTATCAGTGATCTTGTATGTCTTCCATTTTCTAATAATTGCTCCCACAGTTGATTTCTTCAAACCAAGCTGCTTACCTATTGCAGATTCAGTCTTCCCAGCCTGGTGCAGGTCTACAATTTTGTTTCTGGTGTCCTTTGACAGCTCTTTGGTCTTGTCCATAGTGGAGTTTGGAGTGTGACTGTTTGAGGTTGTGGACAGGTGTCTTTTATACTGATAACAAGTTCAAACAAGTGCCATTAATACAGGTAATGAGTGGAGAACAGAGGAGCCTCTTAAAGAAGAAGTTACAGGTCTGTGAGAGCCAGAAATCTTGCTTGTTTGTAGGTGACCAAATACTTATTTTCCACCATAATTTGCAAATATATTCATTAAAAATCCTACTATGTTATTTGCTGGATTTTTTCCCTAATTTTGTCTTTCATAGTTGAAGTGTACCAACGATGGAAATTACAGGCCTCTCATCTTTTAAGTGGGAGAACTTGCACAATTGGTGGCTGACTAAATACTTTTTTGCCCCACTGAACGTTAACGTAATCCTGAGGGCCATTGTCGTGCCATTCATCCGCTGCCATCACCTCATGTTTCAGCATTATAATGCACTGCCACGTGGCACAACGATGAAATACTACAACCCCCCAAAGGGAAGCGATTCCCAAACCTTCCATTACAAAGCCATCACCTACAGAGAGATGAACCTGGGGAAGAGTCCCCTAAGCAAGCCGGTCCTGGGGCTCTGCTGACAAACACAAACATACCCCACAGAGCCCCAGGACAGCAACACAATTAGACCCAATAAGAAGATCAATACTTGGAATGTTGGAAAGAATTAACAAAAAAACAAAGCAAACTAGAATGCTATTTGGCCCTAAACAGAGATTACAAAGTGGCAGAATTCCTGACTGACCCTGATTGACCCACAAATAAGGAAATCTTTGACAATGTACAGTGAGCATAGCCTTGATATTGAGAAAGGCCGTCGTAGGCAGACATGGCTCTCAAGAAAGACATGCTATGTGCACACTGCCCAGAAAATGAGGTGGAAACTGAGCTGCACTTCCTAACCTCCTGCCCAATATATGACCATGTTAGAAACAAATAATTCCCTCAGATTACACAGACCCACAAAGAATTAGAAAACAAATCCAAATTTGTTAAACTTCCTTATCAACTGAGTGAAATATAGAAGGTAACTACACCCTGCACTGCCCTCTAGTGTTATAGAAGGTAACTACAACCTGCACTGCCCTCTAGTGTTGTAGAAGGTAACTACACACTGCACTGCCCTCTAGTGTTAGAGAAGGTAACTACACCCTGCACTGCCCTCTAGTGTTAGAGAAGGTAACTACACCCTGCACTGCCCTCTAGTGTTAGAGAAGGTAACTGCCCTCTAGTGTTATAGAAGGTACCTAAAACCCTGCACTGCCCTCTAGTGTTAGAGAAGGTAACTACAAATGCACTGTCCTCTAGTGTTATAGAAGGTAACTACACCATGCACTGCCCTCTAGTGTTATAGAAGGTAACTACACCCTGCACTGCCCTCTAGTGTTATAGAAGGTAACTACACCCTGCACTGACCATCCAGTGTTAAGGAAGGTAACTATACCCCTGCACTGACCCTCTAGTGTTAAGGAAGGTAACTACACCCTATACTACCGCGCTAGTGTTATAGAAAGTAACTACACCCTGCACTGCCCTCTAGTGTTAAGGAAGGTAACTATACCCTGCACTGCCCTCCAGTGTTATAGAAGGTAACTACACCCTGCACTGCCCTCTAGTGTTATAGAAGGTAACTACACCCTGCACTGCCCTCAAGCGTTATAGAAGGTACCTACAAACTGCACTGTCCTCTAGTGTTATAGAAGGTAACTACACCATGCACTGCCCTCCAGTGTTATAGAAGGTAACTACATCCTGCACTGCCCTCCTGTGTTATAGAAGGTAACTATACCCTGCACTGCCCTCTAGTGTTATAGAAGGTAACTACACCCAGCACGACCCTCTCGTGTTAAGGAAGGTAACTACACCATGCACTGCCCTCTAGTGTTATAGAAGGTAACTACACCCTGCACTGCCCTCTAGTGTTATAGAAGGTACCTACACCCTGCACTGCCCTCTAGTGTTAGAGAAGGTAACTACAAATGCACTGTCCTCTAGTGTTATAGAAGGTACCTACACCATGCACTGCCCTCCAGTGTTAGAGAAGGTAACTACAAATGCACTGTCCTCTAGTGTTATAGAAGGTAACTACACCCTGCACTGCCCTCCTGTGTTATAGAAGGTAACTACACCCTGCACGACCCTCTCGTGTTAAGGAAGGTAACAACACCCTGCACTGCCCTCCTGTGTTATAGAAGGTAACTACACCCTGCACTGCCCTCTAGTGTTATAGACCGTAACTACACCCTGCACTGCCCTCTAGTGTTATAGAAGGTAACTACACCCTGCACTGCCCTCTAGTGTTAAGGAAGGTAACCAACACCATGCACTGCCCTCCAGTGTTATAGAAGGTAACTCCACCCTGCACTGTCCTCCAGTGTTATAGAAGGTAATCTACACCCTGCACTGCCCTCCAGTGTTATAGAAGGTAACTACACCCTGCACTGCCCTCTAGTGTTAAGTAAGGTAACTA